>NC_134589.1:59287839-59440339 GCF_037038515.1 Microtus pennsylvanicus
CAAACAATAATTCAAGGTTTATATAGGCTTCCCATTGCATCCTGTATATGTGTTACTGACATGCCAGATGAGACAACTGCAGTCACCCAGATATAGTGCAAAGACAGGTTGTATTTACGTAAATATACTTAGGTAAATTTATGTAAATGTACCAGCAATAATAACCCTGCTTCATGTTCTAATTTTCTATTTTTCTTTTGCTTCTATTGGTTCTCCATAGTTACATCCTCACACTATCTCCATAGTTACATGTTCACACTATCTATCTCCATAGTTACACACTCACACTCTCTATCTCCATAGTTACATGTTCACACTATCTATCTCCATAGTTACATGTTCACACTATCTATCTCCATAGTTACACACTCACACTATCTATCTCCATAGTTACACACTCACACTCTCTATCTCCATAGTTACACGTTCACACTATCTATCTCCATAGTTACATGTTCACACTCTCTATCTCCATAGTTACATGTTCACACTCTCTATCTCCATAGTTACATGTTCACACTATCTATCTCCATAGTTACATGTTCACACTATCTATCTCCATAGTTACATGTTCACACTATCTATCTCCATAGTTACACACTCACACTATCTATCTCCATAGTTACATGCTCACACTATCTATCTCCATAGTTACACACTCACACTCTCTATCTCCATAGTTACACGTTCACACTATCTATCTCCATAGTTACATGTTCACACTCTCTATCTCCATAGTTACATGTTCATACTCTCTATCTCCATAGTTACATGTTCACACTATCTATCTCCATAGTTACATGTTCACACTATCTATCTCCATAGTTACATGTTCACACTATCTATCTCCATAGTTACACACTCACACTCTCTATCTCCATAGTTACATGTTCACACTATCTATCTCCATAGTTACATGTTCACACTGTCTATCTCCATAGTTACATGTTCACACTATCTATCTCCATAGTTACATGTTCACACTCTCTATCTCCATAGTTACATGTTCACACTATCTATCTCCATAGTTACATGCTCATACTACCTTCCTTTTACTCTATTCACCATCACATTCCCTCGTTTTGTTTGAGACAGGGTCTCACCATACAGCCCTGGTTGTCCTGCAACTTTCTATATAGACCAGGCTGGCCTTTAATTCACAGAGATCCACCTGTCTCTGCCTCCTGAGTGCTGAGATTAAAGGCCTGTGCCAATACACCTGACACATTCACTCTTAAAATATAGCCATCAATTTTTTAAAATTAATCCAACAGCAAGCTACAAAGGAATGCTCTCCTGGGATAAATGTGACACGGCTTTGCTGGTCCTCACCTTTTTGAGATCATGGTTTGGCATAATAACGTGTTTCCTTAAAACTTGTATTTCATTCTTGTAGAATGTGTGTCTTCTACAATATACAACCATTTCAAACTAAACTCCCTGTGACTCAGGGATTCTAGAAACTCCTATTGCTGGAAATCCAAAGTCTCTTCGCCAACCAAGAGGCAGACCTTGTGGTCCCTTTTAGGCGGGGACCATGCCCTTCATCAACATGAAAGTGGGTATAGACAAGTGACTGATCATCACGAGTCTGTTCACCAGGAAGAGCTTTGGGACCACAGCTCTGGAGTGGGTGTACATAGGGACTGTGGCAGGCACGTAGAGACAGAACTGGGACATCAAGGTTAACACATGAAAGAAGAAAGTTTGCAGAAGGCTGGAAGCCTTCACGGACCTGGGCTTATCTAACAAAGCATGGGAGAGGGGGAAAACACCCCAAAATACAACCAGAAAACCCATAGGAAAGGTGGGGTTATAAAGACCCTAGAGTGCTTGCCTGGCTTTGCCCTCAGCTCACAGCCTGTGCACATTCCTTCAAGTGCTCTTCCTTTCTGTGGAAACTGTCTTTGTTTCTATTTCTGACCACGTGATAATCCTTTGCCTTGGAGAGAAGGGACTGGAGACAAGGGGTGGGGGTGGGAACAACTCTCTGAACTCAGATCCTCTGCTCCAGACTCCTACTTAAGCTTTCCCTGACACTCTGGGCTTTCTCAACGATGCTCTGACCTCCACCGCCGAAAGGCATGTCTATTTCCATCACTACTAGTCCTGCTGAGGACCAGGATTCTCAGCTTGCCTGTGCTTATGATTTCCCCCAAAACTCTAATGAAATTGTCCTCAAGCTTCCTTCTGAGTCTGTAAATTCTTTTCTGAGGTTAAGAACTCAAGGCAAACTTAGTTTTCCCAGTTATAATGTGAAGAACAAAGCAAGTGTGGGGGCTGTTTTTAGGATTTTCCCATAGACACCGGGGCTTACAGGGAGGCCCACTGTCCTCTTAAGAACACTCTAACTCTGGAGAAACTGAGCCAAAAATCCAGGGAAAGACCGAAAGGAGTGATAGTGGCCTGTTTTAAGGGAGTAGAGCCTGGCAGCCCCTCCTCCACTCCGCACAATGGCCAAAGGCAGTGCTAGAATTAGTCAGCTCCGACTGCCCTGGAGAGCTGGATTGGAGTGCTTCCATCAGAGGCAATGTGAGGCTTAAGGGGAGAGGAAGGGAGAACGTGAAGTTAAGCTGGACTAGGGGAGGCAGACTCCATGGAATTTTTCTCAAGGTGAGGACAGAGAAGACTAGGAGACTACAGGCTGGACAGGAAATGCAGTGAGACACAAAGTATTGTTTCCTGTGATTAGGGCATCAGGAATACATGGTTGCGGTCGCAGTTGGGCAAAACCTAGGTTTGTAGTGTCTGGGATAGCGAAGTTCTTAATTGATAAGGCAGGTCAAAGGCTTTGTTTGATAGGTAAAGAAGTCAAAGAATAAGTAAGTCTGTGGTTTATCTAACATCAGAGACACCAGACACTCAAGTCCCCACATTTCTGTCAAACGGTCTCTTTCCTCCAGCCGGAGTCCAACATGAGCCTAGGGGTCCTAGATGTTTCCCTCACAGCGCAGGCTGTCAGACAACTTCACCAGTCTGCCCTGCAATTACACTCAGCCGGGACAGACATCCACAGCAACATCTTTATGCCGGGTTCCACGACTAGGGCACTCCTGCCTCGGAACAGCTCCTTGGCATCCCTGCTACATAAAAGTCTAGAATGTTCTTGTTGCAGGGCCCAGGTTTTCAGGTCAGCTCTGTATAGTCAGGGCCACTGGAAAGCTGAGTATTCAGATTTTTGACTTCCACATCTCTGAGTTCAAGCTACCCACTGACTCTGCAAAATACTTGGGTTTTACGTTTTCTGGAGAAATGCATGTGCTACAAAAGCAGAGGAAAGAAATGGGCTGTGACAGTCACCCATCTGCTCATCCATCTCCTGCATGTGGACAACAGAGCCCAGCAGAGAACTGCTTCACTTAGCACAATAAAATTCCCTTCCTTCTTTCCTTTGCCCTGCAGTCACATATTTTTTAACACTTATTTATTTGTGTGCATGTGTACATGGTGTGTGTGTGTTCAAGCACATGTGGCACATGCACATATGACGTGGTGCACGTTTGCAGGTCAGAGCACAACCCACAGGAGTCCGATTACTCCTTTACCATCTGGGTTCTGGGCATCAAACTCAGGTCACTAGGCATGGCAGCAGGTGCCTTTACACATTAAGCCATTTTGTTGACACAGTGTACAGTGTTGGTCTGAGCCAGCTGGGCCATACTTAAAGCTTTTATTTTTTTAAAAATTAAATACTTCATTTTATTATTTTATGTATATGAGCGTTTTACCTGCATGTATGTATATGTACCAGAGGCATGCCTGGTGTTGTTGAAGGCCAGAAGCAGTATTTAGATCCCCTGGGACTGGAGTTACAAATGGTTACAAGCTATAATTTGGGTGCTGGGAATTAAACTCAGATCCTCTGCAAGAGCACAAGAACTCTTACTGCTGAATCAACTCTCTAATCCCTGCTTAAAGCTTTTAAAACTTGCTGTATCTTTCTCTTTTTCAAAGCACAAGAACATCTTATACACACAGGTACCTGAGAGTACATCTTCACACCCATGTCTCATGTGCCTTGGAGGAAGGAAAGCCAAGCTTTCATTTCAGGAGACTTCCTGCTTATTATTTATGATGACCCCGACGTATGAGTAACTGGGGGCAAGCAGGGTAGCACACTGGGAAACTGTCCTTCCGCAGGCAACACTGACACCCACACTTCATTTCCATACACACACACATAAGCTGCATTGGGACATGAAGACAAATGCTCAGTGATCAGCCGCTTAAATCTCAGGCTCCAAAAATGGTGGGATGTAGGGTAGTAACACAAGTTGGGCCTCTGATGCCTGCCACTGAGCATATGCTCCTCCACGCCTCAGAACTGCCATATATAGTAAGTGGTGTCCACACATTTTATACACACAGGAGCTGCGGCACAAAGAAATACTGTTAGCGTCAGAGCCAATAGAAATCCAGGTCCACGGGACTCTGAAATTCATGTGTTATTTGCTATGGACACCACCCTGCAAATGGCAGCAGGCCAGGGTGAGGGCAGGACGACCTCACAGGTCTCTGCCTGTGAGGACACTGGAAGCAGACTCAGCAATTTGCTCTTCTCACAAGCAGGAGAAAAGAGAACAAAAGGTGGAGATAAGAGAGGATCTAGAATTAGCTTTCATTTACCCTGTGAGTTAAAGATCTAAGAACCATAGCCGACCAGAAGCAGGCTGGTGGAATGGAGTACATTGGTCCACTGTGGTGAAGCTGACCTGGCTGAAGAATATGTGAGTCCTAAGTGGCCAGATTCTCTGTCCATCCATCCTTTCTTCCCAAATTTATACCTACATTTTAATAAACTTGACATATCTTTCTTGTCCCAAAATGCTACATTCATCTTCTTCTTTTCAGTTTTTCGAGACAGGGTTTCTCTGTGGTTTTGGAGCCTGTCCTGGAACTAGCTCTTGTAGACCAGGCTGGTCTCGAACTCACAGAGATCCACCTGCCTCTGCCTCCCGAGTGCCATTTGTCATTCTGTGATGAAAGAAATAGACTGAGATGGTTCACTTTCAGTATGAGTCACGGGGAAGCAGGAGGCCCGGACCCTCCTTCCCCTGGCTGGTGGCTGGCACTGGCTTGTCTCAGAACTCAGTGCTGGAAAGCTACAGGTACTCAGCTGTATGACTGAGCCCATGATCAGAGAAGGGGGCTGCTTCAAGCCCCAAATCTTCATTAGACAAGGGGATGTGTTCTAAAACAATGAGATGGGGAATTTGGGAAGAAACAAGTTCTGGACTACGAGAGAAGAAGACAGGAGTTTCTCCAAACCTGGGACTTGAGAAACTAGTGCCGTACCAGACCAGCACACCAGGCATTGCTGCCCTTTCTCTTTGATGGCACCCCGTTCTGCAGAATTGTATCTTAAAAACTTTGTTTCCACTAGCCTCTTGAGTTCATTATTATTTTATTTACATCAGTGAACAAAAGTCATTGATTTGGATACAGCACTTACAGTAGGTCCCAGCACTGGTAAGCCAAAGAGAGACAGGCACCCAGGGGCATCCCCCCAAAATAAGGCAGTCTCCTCAGCCTTCTGAGTTATAAAAAAAGGACCCTGAAGTGTTGGGTGTCAGTCC
Source organism: Microtus pennsylvanicus (assembly GCF_037038515.1). Lineage (NCBI taxonomy): Eukaryota > Metazoa > Chordata > Mammalia > Rodentia > Cricetidae > Microtus > Microtus pennsylvanicus. Next base: position 59,293,416 of record NC_134589.1, read on the forward strand.
ATGAGCTGTGTTGTTTACACTGGTTCTCTTTCCTTGTCTTCTACCTTACACAACCACCAGCCTGCCAGTGGGGCTCGTGCTCTGTTTTGTAGACTGGAGGCTGTTCTGAGCAGAAATGAATTAGTTCTATAATTACATTTGCTGTAATTGTATCTTTTGAAAGACGACAACATGAAACTCGTTTTCCTTTACTGGCATAATCTTCAGAAGCATTCCGAGAGGACAAATACAGCCCAAAGTCATCCAAATACTAGGTTAACAAAAACCCAATTAAGAACAGCTCTTGATCTATGACTATGAATGAGTAACACATTGGGACTAAAATCTCGTGCACAGTTTTCCCCTCAGGAGAGCAGGGCTGCCGACGCTTCAGAATAGACCGTGGCCAGCAGACCCTCCTGGGGAGATGAGGCTTATTTTGTCTTCTGGATTGATTGACTGACTCGCTGGTTGCACTGGGGGTTGAACTCAGAGTTGAGGTGGTTCAGTGGTAAACTACTTGCCTCTCATGTATGAGTCTCTGTCTCTATCTCCATCCATCGCCAGATGCGTGTTCTAGGATGATATGCAATATATTCGTCAGTATTGCTCTAGGGTAGGGTCATTTCAGGTTCCCTATCCTCAGCTGCCCAGGGAACTAACTGGGGACCTCAGCTTGGGCACCTGGGAGCCCCTCTAGAGTCAAGTCTCCTGCCCACCCTAAAGTGGGTCCCTTAACTAAGAATTGTGGTTCCATGCTCCCCTATCCAACCTTCCTTTATCCCGATCCTCCTGTTTCCCCAAGTCCCCCCTCCTTCCCTTCTACCTTTTCTCTCCCCATCTCCCCTAACCCTCATCCCTCCCCACCCCCAAGATCCCACTTATCTCCCCGGCAATTTTGTCTACTTCCCTTATCCATGAGGATAACTATATGTTTTTCCTTGGGTTCACCTTCTTACTTAGCTTCTTTAGATTCGCCTATAGTAGACTCCGTGAGCCCTATTTATGGCTAGAAACCAATTATGAGTGAGTACATCCCATGTTCATCTTTTTGGGTCTGGGATACCTCACTCAGGATAGTGTTTTCTATTTCCATCCATTTGCATGCAAAATTCGAGAAGTCATTGTTTTTTACCGCAGCGTAGTACTCTAGTGTGTATATATTCCATGGATGGAGATAGAGACAGAGACCCACACTGGAGCACTGGACTGAGCTCCCAAGGTCCCAATGAGGAGCAGAAAGAGTGAGAACATGAGCAAAGATGTCGGGACCACGAGGAGTGCACCCACCCACTGAGACAGTGGAGATGATCTACTGGGAGCTCACCAAGGCCAGCTGGAATGTTACCAGAAAAAGCATGGGATAAAACTGGACTCTCGGAACATGGCGAACAATGAGGGCTGATGAGACGCCAAGGACATTGGCACGCGGTTTTGATCCTACGCAATGTGCTGGCTTGGTGGGAGCCTAGCCAGTCTGGATGTTCACCTTCCTAGATATGGATGGAGGGGGGAGGACCTAGGACTTACCACAGGGCAGGGAACCCTGACAGCTCTTTGGACTGGAAAGGGAGGGGGAGAGGAGTGGGGGGAAGGGGAGAGGGGTGGGAGGAGGGGGAGAAGAGTGGGAGGAGGGGGAGGGAAATGGGAGGCTGATGGGAGGAGGTGGAAATTTGTTTTTTTTCCTTTTCTTTATCCTCCTTTTATCAATAAAAAAAAATTAAAAAAAAATCATGTATGAGTCCCCAAGTTCTGGCCCCAGTGTTACCCCCTCCCCCCGCAAAAAAAAGAAAATGAAAAACCAAACCCTAGACATTTTAATGCAGCCATACATCAGTAGCAGGTAGGTGCACATGGAACCATGCAAGGAGAAGTGTCCTCTGTACCTTCTAAAATAAGTACTTGTTTTAGAAATTCCAAATCTAGTCAGGAAGTCCAATCCAACATCTGGGCCAGGAAATGTTTCTCTTGCATGCAAACTGTTCCCCATGTTTAAGACTTCTTATTGTTCTGACACTGGTAATGCAGCTATGGTGTGTATTATTATTTATATCCATTCCGGAATCATCAAACCGTCAAATAAAAACCTCACCCTTTTTATTACCAAGAGAGCCTCCATCCTTCCCTGAATGCTATTTGGAATGGTCTTAAGCTTTTAAGCGTTTAAGAGAGCTGAGAAAGTGGGTTTTTGCTAGTGTTTTTTTTTTGTGTGTGTGTGTGTGTGTGTTTTTCTTTCCTTCAGTTCTGGGTATTGAACTCAGGACCTTGTGCATGGCAGGTAAGTGCTCTATCACTGAGCTATATCCTGAGCCTTGAAATGGTCTTTAATTCCATTTGATGACTAAGCGTGTGAACAATCCCCAATTCAACATACTGGCTGAACAGCTGAAAAGGAGTGTATTTATGACCCTTAGTAATGAACCGACCATCAGCCTGTGAGGAGCCATACACACCCCAAAGATTGCTTTCTGTGATGACTGCAAAAGTGGCTTCAGCTGGGCAGCAGTGGCGCACACCTTTAATCCCAGAACTTAGGAGGCAGAGGCAGGTGGATCTCTGTGAGTCCAAGGTCAGCCTGGTCTACAGAGCTAGTTCTAGGACACGCCCAAAATCTACAGTGGAAACCCTTTCTCAAAAAACAAACAAAAATGGCTTCACTGCCAACATCACTGAGGTGGGTTTCTTTAATGAGGCAGCCCCTGGTATGGGTAGCACAGTTTGTTCATCGTTCTTGTTTTATGTAGATAAGGAGAAATCAATGCAGATGAGTCTTTGTCAGATTGTCTTCCCTTTATGTCATATTGGGGGAGCCACAAGGCTTGCATTACTGTCCCCTGTGGGCCCATCTACAGACTGCTGCAAGCTGTAGACCTCAGAGAGACCGAGGGGTGGAGGATAGGAATAGGTGGTCTTCACTGAGCAGGAAGGAAAAGGAGCAACATAGCAGGGTGTCTTGGTTACTTTTCTATTGCTGTGATAAACATGGCCAAGGCAACCTATAAAAGAAAGTGTTTAACTGGGCTTATGGTTTCTCAGAGGGTTAGAGTCCATGATGGGAGACAAGGAACAGCTGAGAGCTCACATGTTGATCCACAACCACCTGGCACTGGGAATGGCTCTTCTGAAAGACTGATCCCATTGATACACCTCTTCCAACAAGGCCACACAGCCTAATCCTTCCCAAAAAGTTCCACCAGCTGGGGACTGAGCATTGAAGCAAGATCCTATGGGGCCATTCTCATTCAAATTACCACACTGAGATTCCTGAGGTTAGCCCAGCTTTTATTTTTGGAGTTATATAGTTCTGGCTAGAATGGAACTTCCTATGTCTACCAGGCTAGCCCAGAACTCATAGAGATCCACTTGTCTCTACTTCCCAAGTGCTTTTTTCTTTTGTTTTGGTTTGAGACAGGATTTCTCTGTCGCCTTAGCTGTCCTGAAAATCTGGTTCTGTAGACTAGTCTGGCCTTGAACTCATAGAGACATCTGTCTGCCTCTGCCTCTGGAGGGATGGTATTAAAGGCATGAGCCACCACCACCTGGTTTCTAAGTGCTTTTTTTATGTAAGAAAACCTTAGATGTAAGAATTAACATTCCAAGTACCTCCAAAGTAGGCTACTTTTCTAGAGTCTTTTTAAAAAAATGTTATAAGATACAGAACTATTCTCAGTGAAACAAAAATGTGAGAAATATGAACACACTGACTATACACAAGAGGCGAAGACCCTAACTTCGCTGAATACCCAAGGCTGCCCTGGAGAGGCAGAGTGTGGTCCCATGAACCATAGTGGGACAGAAGCAAAGCAGGCTATACCACCCAGATTCTTCCTGCTTTGTGTTGCCTAGAAACACCAACATCTGGTGGAAACATTAGCCACAGGGGAAAGAAGCTACAGAGCATGATTGAAATGTGCCCTGAACTCAATTCCACCGAGGACACAGCTGGGTCTGGCAATGACCTTTTCTCCACAACTCCATCTTCTCTGCGGAGCTTGAAGCTCCCCCGCCCCCCCCCCCCCACGCCCCGGTTCCAATGTATGGACTGTGTGTGCCATTAAGGGCTAAAGCTGAAAAATGGACCCAAAGAAAAGAGCCAAGCTTCTGGGGGAAGGCAGGAGTAGATTAGAACACACTGCCCATTCATTCTTCAGGAGCCGGCTGTCCCGGGCCTGCTGATCTAAATGTCCTCAGTAACGCTCTATTGCTGTAGATGATAAAAGCTGTTCATTCCTTCCTGAGACGGAGCATGTATAATAACAGCACAGGGAGACCAAACCTCTGAAGATGTGGTACGGAGACATGGAAACAAACAGAAACAAATATGGCCTACAGCCTCTGCCCTGCATGTGTGCCAGCAAGCCAGTCCTTGCCTCCAAGAAATGCATGTACCCATTGAACTCTAGCTTCTCTGCTTCAGTTCTGGGTTATTTGGAGAAGCCCGAGGAAACCTGCCCTGTCCCTTTGCCGTGGACATGCTTATGGACACTTGTATGCAGTCTCTCGGCATGGTTCCCTCCTTCCCTCCTTCTGGTTGGTCCCTCCCATACAATGAGATGCCCCTCTTCCCCCTCTAGCTATAGTTTTTTCCTGTTTTGTTTGGCACTCATGCCAACTCTCGATGCTACAGTGTGGAAACTGGCTAGGCAGACAGGAGTGTCCCTTCTCTTTATTAGCAGCAAGCTCTCAGTGGATAAAAAATAAATAAATAGATAAATAAATACATAAATTCAATGTATTAGGGGGAAACCACTAGGTTCATAATCTTGGGGAAGTAGGCCATCGAAAGCACACAACTGACACAGGCAAAAGGATGGAGAAGTCTGACTATATCATTAAGTTTCTGTGTGACAAACATTAAAAACAGCGTGTGCAGCAGATGACTAGGAACTAGAATACGTCCCTATAAGAGACAGGTCAGGCAAAAACTGGCAGAATGAACCAGTGACACACTGCAGAGACAATCTGTCTACAACACGGAAAATGACGCTCAGTCTCTCGAGAGATGAGAACGCATGGTTACCGAATCTGAAACTGGTAGTTCAGAAGTCCAGCGTCACTCTCCTCGGATCTCGGATGGCCTTAAGGGACAGGCTTGCATGTGCAGGAAGTGACTCCTCGGACTTTCCAGGCAGGTCATAAGGAATCTCGCTGTTTCTACTCAACACTCATAGAAAAGCTCTGTCTGGGCATCCGAGGTATGGGGAACTCTGAAGGAGCCCAGCATGGCCTGTCTTAGCCTCTGGCCATGGGAGGTTTCAGAGAACGGGGAGCAAAGAAATCAAATCTAAATTGTAGATTTGTTGGAAAAAAATACTAATACTGTTGTTTTTCTAATCCACTAAGTTTTAGGTGGTTTGTTATTTACAATAGATTACTAGAACACTTTTACTGAGCTTCCTTGATACTTAAAGAGGATCTAAGGAAGAGATTATCTGCAAGGGGTTGGCTTGTGGGCCCTAAGATCTAGCCCATGTAGATGGCATGTAGGCAGGAATTCCTGAACTGCATAAGAGGAGAGGGATCATGCTGAGCATAGGCAAGCCAACAAGTGTGCCGGCATGCATGCATCTCTTTTCTCTTGACTGTGGATAAAACCAGCTCCCTTCAGTTTCTGCTGTACTGACTTGCCCACATGCAAAAACCCAAGGCTGATGCTGGGAATTGTTGATGGGTGACAACAAGGGTCAAAGAATCCCAGGCTAACTCCAAGATAGACCAATTATATATTTTTTTTATTATAAGGGGCAAACTCATGAAACAGGAACAAGAAGTCCAACCTCAGCTGTGTAGCACAGGAACCACAGAGAGAGAGAGAGAGAGAGAACGTGAGCCCTGGGTGGGCCGGTGGTTTTTTTCTGGGTACCCAAAAGGTCATGTCCTAACCTGGTCCAACCTCTTAAAGATCATTGGCTGACAGTGGTTTCCCATCACCCCCCCCCCTTTTTTGTCTAAATAAGAGAGTTCCAAACCTAATACAAAACTATATACAACAGGAACAGATACCAATGTATAAAATTAGGATTACAACCAACATAAACAATATTAAGCAAGGAACACATACTAAGTGTTTAATAAACATTCTAAAGAGTCTAAGTCTTGCATCAGAAATGGCTTGGCTAAATCATAAGAGGAAGAAGGTAACTTTGACTATCTAATCTTCAACCCCATCGAAGGCCTGAGAAGGGAGATAATATTACTTGAGTAGGCAGGAAGTGCAATCAAGCAGCTTCCAAAATGTGCAGTATATGACAAAGACAATTGGCTACCTGAGCGGTCGCCCAAAGTCTCATTTGCAGTGTTGAAGCAACCAACTTTGGCCAAGGCCTAGAGTAACTGACAGAGCATATTCAGAGGCAGGAAAATTTTTAGAAGTGTCTTACTCTGTCTTGGAAAGGTTTGGCAGTCCTTTTCCTTTTGTCCTGCTTATACACTATGTACTTGTCAGTAGTTGAGGCACAGGCAGTTCCTTGCCCAAAGGCCAATTGTGCCAAGAAGAAAACAAGCTCCAAGTTGAACATTTTCTTGGGAATAGATAGGTGCTGACAGGAGCAATTGTGTCTCATGTCAACAGAACCCTAAGTTATTTAAATGCCATGTTTTACAGATCCTTGAAATGGTTGAAGATTACCTACTGATGCAGAATATAGTCTCTATGTATCTAAAGAACCTAATTAATCTTGACTGTATGTATGACAAACATAAAAAACTATTGACCCATAATACTTAATACTTGTATAACTTAAAGACTAAGACTTATATTAGAATATTAAATAATCTGTAAATAACTGTGCAGTAAAGGAGGACAATGATGTAAAAATGTAAACAATGTATAAGTATCTTTATCGGAGGTAGAAATGTATAATGCAATATGATAAATATATCCTAAAAATTGTATCAATATACAAAATGTCTTAAACAGAGGTAGAAACATGCATGTATACAATCTGACAGAATAACTTTGCATAGGCGTATAAATACTGTAAACAGAAATAACAAATATAATTTGAACTTGTATCAATATATAAGAAACTATACCAATATAAATTGTCTATAAATAATAGCTCACAAGTATTTACTCTATTACTCACTATTATTATTATTAGTGTGAACAAGTTCACACTCAATTACCTATTATCCCATTTAATTTTTGCCCAACGAGCTCTTAATCTCAGGGTCGTGGGTTCAGGCCCCATGCTGGGCACCAACTATTGATGGGTGAGACCGTGGGTCAAAGAATCCCAGGCTAACTCCAAGATAGACCAATTATATTTTCTTTATTTTAAGGGGCAAATGCAGGAAACATGACTGAGAAGTCCAACCTCAGCTGCGTAGTGTGGGAACCACAAAGAGAGAGCAAGCCCTGAGCAGGTGTGAGGTTTTTCTGGGTACCTAAAAGGTCACGCCCTAACCTGGTTCAACCTCTTAAAGATCATTGGCTGACAGTGGATCCCCATCAGGGAATCATCCTTGAATGTGTTTCCACCTCATTTATTGATGAAGACTTGCTTAAACTTGGAGCTAGCAGTTATGGCTGCTCTTGCTAGTCAGTTTGTTTTGGGAATCCCTGTCTTCAGCTTCTGAGGCTGGAATTGCAAGGACACTTCTCCAGCATGTATGTGGCTTCTGAGGACCCAAACTCTAGCTCTCAGACTTGCACAGTGCACGGTCTAACCGCCAAGCCATCTTCCTAGTCTCGTGGTGCAGCTCTGACCACTGAGCCATCATCCTAGCCACGTGGTATAGCTCTAACCACCGAGCCATCTTCCTAGTCCTGTGGTGCAGCTCTAACCACTGAGCCATCTCCCCAGCCCTGTGGTATAGTTTCAGCCTAAGTAGGGCAGGCCTACTTTCATCATTATTCTTTTTAAAAGCTTATGTGTGTAGGAATGTGTACATCTGTGTGCTGCAGCACTGTAAACTTGTGGTGATTAGTCCTCTCCTTCTACCGTGTGGACTCCAGGGAGTGAACTCAGGACACCAGGCTTGCTGGCAAATGCCAGCCTACTTTAGCTACCCCTCCCCCTGATAAATTCTTAAAACGGTTTTGTTAAATATGAGGAGAAGGAAATTATACTGGGGTTTTCATCAGAATAGCATTAGGGTGCCGGCTGGTTCTGGCGCACGCCTTTAATCCCAACACTCAGGAGACGGAGGCAGCTGGATTATTGTGAGTTCAAGGCCAGCCTGGTCAACAGAGCAAGTTCCTGGACAGGCTCCAAAACTACACAGAGAGACTCTGTCTTGAAAAACTAAAAAAAAGAAAGAAATATGCCGTGAGGGTTAGAGATTAATTTGAACATATTTGAGCAAGTTCACTGTTAACACAACTCCTCTCAGTCTTTGCTCCCATTGGAGGAACAGAGGGGTTGAGGCCTGGGAGAGCTGACCCCTGAGCATAACTAGTCAGCCTAGGAAGGGCTGTGTGTTGTTTTACAGGGCAAGAACCAGAGGGATAAACACAAGGGATTTTGGAAAGGAACACTCACTCCACTGGGGGTGGCTGTCTCCAGAGATGTTTAGGGAGATTACTGCACGGCCTATCCCTGAGATGGAAACAGTGGCTGGAATGAGAGGTTAAGATGGCTAACTTTAGATGGCAGCTTCTGGAAGTTTGTCTGATAAACCAGTGAGCGTTACTTCTGGGTGTTCCTGGGTTTCAGAGGAGACTGGCCTGTGAGTGGAGGAGATGTCCCTCATCTCTGGCTGGCACCAACTAATTTATTGGAGAACTAACTAATAAACTAAAAAATAATAATAATAAAAGGACAGGGAAAAGATCAGTCTCCATCCGACCCCATCAGGTCTCTGGGGCGCAGGACATTTTGCTTTTCTGAGGGCTATCTGGGCTATCTCGGTAAGAAGATCCCGCTGGACGCTACTATGGTGTGCTTGTACGCTACTGCTTCTATGACCGTGACTCTTTAAACACAAAGCCATGGGCGGTATTCGCTGAAGCAAGGCGGTGGTGGCGCACGCCTTTAATCCCAGCACTTGGGAGGCAGAGGTAGGCGGATCTCTGTGAGTTCGAGACCAGCCTGGTCTACAAGAGCTAGTTCCAGGACAGGCTCCAAAACCACAGAGAAACCCTGTCTCGAAAAACCAAAAACAAACAAACAAACAAAAAAAAACAAAGGGTTTAAGAGAGAACCGAGCCTTCTTGTTTCTCACTTAGGGTCCTCCTTTCAGCTACAAGCAGCAGACTCCACCCACATTCCCTTCCTGGGGCCTCCACATCTGCACACCACCGCTTTGGGCCCTGCTGTCCAGGAACTCCAGGGCCACATGGCTGGTCCAAGCACAGGCCAGTACTGCTCCTTCCTGTGGTGCCTGCTAGACTCGCACAGCCAACCCTGAAGGAAGATGACAGGGTTAACTCAGCAGCTGCCTCTCCTACTGCATCCTAGATTCTCTACAAGGAATCCCCAGGCTAGACCGTGACCTATGCCTCAGAGGAGCCTGAAATTTTCTTCCCCCAGATTTTTTTTCCTCTACTACTGTGAGGATTAATCCTGATTGTGAACTTGATAAGATTTAGAATCCTAATGGGAACAAATCTCAAGGCAAACAAGTGAGGGTTTTTAGAGCAGGCTTACCAAGGTGGTGACAACCCTAAATCTGAGCAGCACTATTTCCTAGTCTGGAGTCCCGACTAGAAAAAGCCAACAGGGGCATTCGTCCCTCTGTTTCCTGACTTTGGAATCAGCTGCTTCAGGTTCCTGCCTCCCTGACTTTCCTACCATAACCAGACTGCACCCTCACAGTCCGAGGCAAGAGGAAACCCTTTCTTCCTTTACTTTGCCTAGGTGTTTTGTCAGGGGAGAGAAGAGTAACTAAAAAGTAACCTTTCTATTAAGTCAGTTACCTACTTTTAAATAATTTTACTCTCCTTTAATTACTTTTTCTAAAAAGTAACATTTGTCAGTTGTATCCACCTTCCAGTTTCAGTTATGGGCTAGCATCCCAGAATTCCTCCATTGCTTCTAGCTGCAGCTTATCTACATCCAGTAAGTCAGTCAAGGATCGGAAAAGAATCTTAGGAGCCATCTTCAGTAATGACTCAACTCTCTAGGCAGGGAGTCTTCCTCGGTCAGCTTTAACGGTGACATTATACCGGAGAAAACAACTTAAGGGAAGAAAGGTTCATTTGAGCTCGTGACCACAGCCCACTGTTTATGCCTACGGCAAGGGGACAGCAGAGGGAAAGCTACTCACTTCTGGGAAGTCGGGATGAAAAGGAGAGTCAAGGGTAAGAACAAGATATACTCTTCAAGTCCTGCCCCATATGACTGACCCTTCCGACTAGGTCCTGCCTCCTAATACCCATTCAGCTATGAGCTTGACCATACATCCATAATTCAGTCATTCCTTAACAGCACCACCAGCTGGACCCAAGCCATTAACACTTGAGCCATTGGGGACACTTTATATGCAATCCAAACAGGGTAGAATCTGCCGGAGGGTATTGTATCTGTAAGCTATAATGGCTATAATATAAATATAATAGCTATAATATAATAATTTGTAGTCTCTTTGTGTATAAAGTGCTGAGGGACATACAAACATAATGAAACACGGTCCTGTATGGCACACCAGATGGAAAGCAGTAAGCAGGACAAGACATATTGGATTCTAGAAAGTAGAGGGGACAAGATGTGGCTGCCCTCAAAGAATGAGCGAGTCACTGCCAGGATTCCCTACACAGCTCTGGGAACCCAAGAGACACAAGTCTAGGCTTGTTCTTTCTTTCCTTTATTACCTAAATGAGGGAAAAAACGATTCAGATTGTGACCTCTTTCCTCCGTCATAAAAGCTGTGGTGTGACTATGGCTCCAGGAAGATGACTCACCAATTCTGGCCTTTAGTGTCCTGTCTCTTACCAAGTGGCTGGGTTGTAGCAGCAGTTTTAAAACGGCGAGTTATGGAATTGATTCCTCCCACTAACATTTCTGCAGAGCTTTGTAAAGGCAGGGTTTGAAAGCCACACTAGCCATTCTTTCCTTTTGCTTCCATTCACACTGGCCAATACAATAGTCACTAATTAATTGGAATTAACGCATACAAATGTAATTCCTCAGCCCCATTAGCCACTTTTGAAGTGCTCAACAGCCTCACCTTGCCTATGGCTACTAGACAGTGCCATCATCATATGTTCCATGAACAGTACTGCTTGATGTGTATGACACACACACACACACACACACACACACACACACACACACACACACTCACACACTCACCTTGCTTTTGTGCAAATACCAGCATGGTTTGCATGCTTATCTAGAGGTCTCACCACACATAGATAAAATACTACAGTGGGAAGAAGCCCTACTCTGAACATGGGTAGCCCTGTGTCATGGACTGGGGTCCTGGACTGAACCAACAGACAAAAGAGAAAGTCAGTTGGGCACTAGAGTGCTCCTTCCTCTGCTTTTTGGTTCCAGAGAGATATAATGAGGGGCCCTAAGCTGCATGTTCCTACCACCATGGGCTGCCTGCGGCCATGGACATCACAATGGACTGTATCCTCTCAAAATATGAGCCCCCAATAAATTCTTTCTCCCTTAAGTGGCTTCTTATCGGGCATTCTACCATGGTAACAAGAAAAGCAACACAATCTGGAACACAGAGGGCTGTAGTCAAGATTAAGTGTACCTACAAGAGGTACTCACATGACAAACAGCTGCTACCTTCTCTTCCATCAGCAGTGTGCATTCCATTCTCTGCTAACACAAGGAGGCCCACTAAGACTGCTCAGAGCTGCTGCTGTTGCCGCCAGGCTTGGCTGTGAGCACTGGTGTAATAACCATCCTGATATGCAGTCGTCTCGATATATGTGGAATACATTTCAATGGATTCTGCTAAACTTCCCTCAAAGGTTCTTCCTCCTTATACTCATCCTTCAACATCACGGAGACCATTTATTTCTCTCAGCTACACAACACGTGCCCTTCTGCTGACTAGCTGATTTCACTTAGCCTAACGTCCCAAGGCTCAGCACTCATGTGTCAACTGTGGACTTCCTCACACATTCCCTACCCCAACCATGGTTCAGACATCATCTTTCTTGAGGGTGAGTTCACACTGATGATACCACAGCCTTCCAGAATTAAAACTCCAGTGGATTGATGACCTGCTACCATGGTCTTAAAAACCCTAAGAATCCAAATGAGTTAGACCCACGCTGCTGGCTTGTGTGGACAGACAATTTTGTAGAAAACAACATAATTTGTTCATATTACGATGCTTTAGCACTTCAACTTGGATAGTTTTCTTTTCCATTTACTGTGTGTGTGTGTGTGTGTGTGTACAATGTGGAAGTCAGAAGACAACTTCCAGGAGTTAGTTCTCTCCTTCCACCGTGTGGATCCCAGGGCCTGAACTCAGGTCATCAAGCTTGGCCACAAGAACCTTTACGGCTGAGCCATCACACTGACCCTTGAGTATTTTTAGTAAGAGAAAAAAATATTTTAAAGCGAACAGTTTGTAAAGGTCAGTTTTAACCATCAACCTGACACAATATGGCATCACCTTAGAAGACAGTGTCAATAAGGAACTTTAGGAAGGCCTGGGGTAGGAAGACCCACCCAGATGTGGGTAGCACTGAACCATCCTGCCTGCCCACTCACCTTATTTCTAAGACAGTGTCTCTCACTTCACTTAGAGCTCATGGATTTAGGTAGGGAGGAAAGCTGACTGGTGAGTTCCAGAGACTCTTCTGTCTCCATACCCCCCCACGCAATGCCTACCAGCTTGCTTTTCTTTATAAAAGCTTCAGCCTCAGGTATTTTATTACAGTGATAGGGACCTGAGGGGAGATGCATGCTCATCTGGCCAGTGCACAGACCTCTAATGCATCTTCCCTGGAAAGCACTCTTGGTGAGAACAGCTGAACATAGCTGAACAATTCTGATTTCTGATTACAACAGAGCCAGCTGAAATAATAAAGAGACTAAAAGCCAGACAAATAAATAAACAAACACGCAAGTGAGTAAATAAATAAATGAGGAGAGAGAGATAGACCATTTCTCATTAAAGAACTGGCTCCACAGATCTACACACAAAGATAAAAAAAAAGCAAAACAACTGACTGACCTGTTGTTGAATTGGATGAGCAGAAACTTGGGAAATAGGAAACCAGTAAGAATACTAAAAACAGAATTAAGATAACAAGAATTATAGAAGCTATATTAATAGCCACATGAGTGCGCCAAGCTTCCTTATTTCAGGGATTTTCAGGTTAAGTGTCAACCTAAAATAACTACAGGAAAAACAAATGATCAGGATGGGGTGAAAATAAGAAGCACCAAGATATGACACAAAGAAAAAAAAATGAGAATATCCACTTGGCGCTGTAAACATCTGTGTCAGAAGCATTAACTGAAATAAAAGACAAAACCACAAGGAAGATACTAGGAATCTCCAATGTGGTTGAAAGTATCTACAGCAAAAACTCTAGAAATTAAATATTTTTTTAAAAAATTCACACTCAGAGTAAGAGACTTTATGACCTTACTCAGAACCTCAGAGATGCTCAGGGACCGTGGCAGAGTAGGACAAGGGGGCAGGCGCTGTGACACAGGAGGGGACAGGTGGGGTACTCCCAGGATAGATCTGTGATAGTTCCCAGAAGAAAAGGATATTTAGTACAAAGTCTTCAATTTCAGAAAACACCAAAACTGGACCTTCAAATGAAATTTCCCAGTTGCTACCAGAAAAGAGAAAAATAAAACAAAATAAAATACCAAAGAAGTTTTAAGGCTGGAGATGGCTCAATGGATACTTGATGTGGGAGGGTCTTCTGTTTTGTGTTGATTTCATTGGTTAATAAAGAAACTGCCTTGGCCATTTGATAGGCCAGCCCTTAGGTGGGTGGAGTAGACAGAACAGAATGCTGGGAGGAAGAAGGAAGTGAGGCAATTGCCATGCCTCTCCTCTCTGGCTCAGACATCACGGATCCAGATGTCAGGTCAGACATGCTGAATCTTCCCCAGTAAGCCACCACCTCGTGGTGCTACACACATTAATAGAAATGGGTTAATCAATATGTGAGAATTAGCCACTAAGAGGCTAGAACTAACAGGCCAGGCAGTGTTTAGAAGAATACAGTTTGTGTTGTTATTTTGGGTGTAAAGCTAGCCGGTGGCCGGGAGCTGGGAAGCAGCCCACAGCTCCTTCTATAGACACTGTCACACCAATGTGAAGACCCAAGTTTGAATTTCCAGAACCTATTTAATGCTATGCACTGCAGCGTGCAACTGCAATCCTAGTTCTCCGATGGTGAAACGGGAGGAGGAAACAGGGGACTCCCTGAGAGCCTGTGAGCCAGCTGGCCTGGGGTACACAACCATGAACACAAGTGGCAGGCTGTGGAGGTAGGAACGGCGCCCCGAATTGCAGTGTGCAGTTTATCTGTAAAGCCCCTCTTTATTCTCTGACACAAGGTCTCACGTACTGGGCTTAGGTAGCTGAGGATGATCTTGACTTGCCTGATTCTCCTGCTTCTGTTTCCTGAGTGCTGACATTACAGGCTGGGCCATCATGCCTGGTTTATGCAGTCCTGGAGATCAAAGCCAGGACTTTGTGCACACTAGGCAAGCCTTCGACCCCTGAGCTGCACCCGCCAGCCCACAAATTAAATTCCTATCATCTTGTTTTATTACACTGACATAAGGTCTGGGGTAGCCCATGCAGGCCCTTAACTAACTGTGAAGCTGAGGTTGGTCTTGATCTGATACTCAAACTGCAGGGCTGAACCACCAGACCCCGTTCATTTCTATCATCTCAACGTGACCTCTATCCCACTGTGAGGAGACGAGATGGTAGAGGAGTGGTCCAAGAGAGATCAGGTTCATTGCTCCTAGGAAGAGATCAAGACACAACCAAAAGAAAACCCAGCTCTGAGCATGCTATGTATCAAGGTAAAGGTGAATGCCACAGAGCCAGTGGGTGGGCACAATGGTGCAGCAGGCAGCTCTGAGGGTAATCCGGATGCTTGCTCCCATAGGCTTCTTCAGACCTCACTATAGGAGTGTGTAATGTTGGTAGACATAAAAATAGATGGTCAACCACAAAGATCTCTTACCAATTCTAAAGAAAATGAGACAACCAGATGAACTTTTTTCTAACCTGCCACGCAGCTATACCAGTGTCTCACTGAAGTGATATATAAAGGTCCACAAACCCAGGAAAGATGCCCACTTCTAGCAAAGATAAAACTAAAAGCAATGTCACTTTCTTGGTGCACAGATCAAGTGAGTCCCTCCAGATATGCTAAAATACGGTCTCGAAGATGCAGACAGACGTGTGACAGGAATGGCTGTACAGGATATCAACATGAAAAAAAAAGGATCAAAACAGAAAGGACAGCACACTCTGCAGAAAACAAATTTACTCAGGAACTTACTTTAACTAAAACTTAGGATTATTTCAGACTTAGCACAACCATAACAATGGCTGACAAATTATAAACACCATCATAATACTGTAAAAATGGTTTTGGGCTTCTTTTTTTGAGACCAGTTTTCACCATGTAGCCCTGGCTGACTACAAAATCAGCAATTCTCCTGTCTCAGCCTCTTGTGTGATATGATTACTGGCATGTACCTGGCTATCTTGGCTTTTTAAAAACTGAGGTAAAATTCTTATAATATAAAATATATCATTTAAAATTAGTTTCAAGGGCCTGGAAAGGTGGCTTAGTGGCAAGAGCACTTGCTGCTCTTCCAGAGGACCTGGGTTCAATGCCCAACATCTGTAACGCCAGTTCCAGGGGATCCAATGCCTTCTTCTGGCTTCAATGTGCACCAGGTATGCATGGATTGCATAGACATACAAGGAGGTAAGACATCACACACATAAAATAAAAATAAATCTAAAAAAAAATAGAACAACCACCAAGTCATTTTCACGGTAATTTAGTGTCTATCACTACTATCTAATTACAGAATAGTTTCTTTTTTTTACCCCAATAGGATTCTCTGTACCTTTTAAACATTCCTTCCTGCCTTCTCACCCCCACCCCCAAACTCCTGGTAACCACTAATGCTATTCTGTGATTTTCCTGTTCTAGACCTCTCATGTAAACACAATCATATAACATGTGGTTTTTCTGACTCGCCTTGAATTCACCTGGCATAATGTCTTCAAGGCACAATCATGCTGTGGCCTGTGTCGCTGCTCCACTCCCCAATATATCTAAACACGGTGATCACCAGGAGGACTCACTCACAATTACTTCTAGTTACAGGGTAGTGCTTTTTTGTTTTTTAATTTTTATGTTTTGAGACAAGAGCCTCACTGCCTAGTCCCTGCTGGCCTGGAACTCTCAATCCTCCTTCCTTGGCCTCTCAAGGGCTGGGATCATAGGCATGTACCACTTCTACACCTGGCTCCTACTCACAGATTATATGGCATAAAAGGCTATAAAGCAGAATGAGCAGAGGGGGAAACGGCCGATGGGCTAAAGTCCAGAGGAAGGCAGGCTTCACCCAGAGGACAGCAATGTGCTGTGAATATTGCCAGCAAGGAAACCTCACGAGTGATGCCACACCTAGGGTTTTTCTAGAGCCTGGTCTCACAGGACCCTTTGCCTAGCACGGGCTACATTGCAGGTACTCAGAAGGAAAGGAGGTGTTCGACATGAGCCAGTATTTGCAAAAATCCTACAGGCACAGCGAACCATGCCTATCCATCAGTGCCAGCCCATGGCAGTCTTATAAGGAGTTGCTAAGGAGAGCTGTCCTGGGTCTGCTGCGACCACTCATTTCTACAGTGGCAGAACTATGGTTTCATGTCATGTCATATCTTAGAATAATTTCTAGTTTTCTCCAGCGTTGCCAGGGAAGGTACTGATGGGCAAAGAATGTCATGGCTGCTTCTCTGGGATCCACCGAGACGAGAGGATACGGTCTTCCCGCTTGATGTGCAAGCTACAGGCCAGAGCTTTTGTTTCAGTTTTGCTCTGATTGCAGTTCTTATGGCTGCAAGTCTCACCTTTGTGCCATACACATTCTAGTGGGAAAGTGAGAGGGGGCTTCAAGGCAAACCAGCTGGAAGGATGGACACTGGGTGAAAGTGAGTGTGTGTCAAAGCTGGGGAAATCAAAATTCTTTACCTTTATTTTTCAACAAATTCTACTGCTGTTTCAGTTTTTAAGATTAAGACCTAGGCTGTTTTACACGTCTTTACAACCCACTGTATCAGATACAGCTTTCTGGCAAAGACCTTGATAATAGTCATTTTTCATTGGGAATCTCTTTTTTAAAAAAAAGTTTTTATTTTTATTTATATTTATGTGTGTGTGTGTGTGTGTGTGTGTGTGTGTGTGTGTGCGTTGGGGGTATCCAAAGAGGCAAGAAGAGAGTGTTGAATACTCAGAGCTAGATTATAGGGAGTTGTGAGCTGCTGGAAGCGGGTGCTGGAAACCAAATTTGGGTCCTTTGGAAGAGCAGCAGGGGTTCTTACACAATGAGCCGTCTCTGCAGCCCTCATGGGAATCTATATTTATAATGAAGTCAAGAAAAAGAGTCTCTCAGAAGACAATAAATAAATCAGAACATTTTACATTCTTTGAATTGTAGCCCTCAAGAGACCTGTCTCAAAAAAGAACACATACACAGAGCTCAAAATGGCCTGATGTCCTAGGCTGATTGCTATTGGATTAGCACGTTGTCCTGCTTGTCTGTGGGAACTAAGGCATGGAATAACAGAAGCTGCCTGCAATGTGGGGTGTTCTGTCCAGATTCAAAACCAGATGTCTCCAGACTGACTTTTTTTTCCCTCCAAAGGAGAAAATAAAGGTCTTAGTTAACAAGTCCAAACATAGCTCAAACCTGTCTTTTTCTCAGTGATTGTGCAGGCATCTTCTGCTTCTTGAATTTCAAATAATACGAAACGAAAAACAGAATGGATTCAGATAAAATTTCAAGCAAATCCAAGACACTTAAAGCCTTGTTCCTTGCTGTCTGAAATGCAAGACCCAAACAGGATTTGAACAACAGATCTTTCATGGTTTTATCTAAGCCAAGGGTCAGCACACCTCTGGAGAGGCCCAGGTTGGAAACAACGCTGGTTGAGCAGGGTGTTAACTGAAAGGTCTCTGTTGTGCTACAGTGACCCCAACATGTGCTTTAGAGGATGGACCTGAGCACTTCCCTAACAAAAACATGAGGTTGGCTAGAGTTGGCCTGTTCATCTGAGACAAGATGTCTCAGGTTTAGCAGTGTCGGCCTGATGTTACTCTGGTTTAAGATGGTAAAAACATTGATGACAAGAAGTCCCTATTTACTGTCTTGTAAAATTAAGGACTATGAGAACATGAGCAAACTGAGTTACCTACAGTATGTATAAATCAGAGAAAAGGTATTGAAGTCTTTTTATGAAACATGCTTTATCAATACTTTCATGTCTATATATTATTTATTTATTTGAGACAGGACTTCACTATGTAGCTCTGGCTGGCTTGGAACTCACTATGTGGACCAAGCTGAACTCAGATTCACCCTCTGCCTCCCAAGTGCTGGGATTAAAGGTGTGGGGTACCATGCCCAGTTTATACAAAGACACAGTTTAAAGGAAGTTTTTAGCTTGCTAACTGCCTCACAGTTTGGAAGGAGGAGAGCAGAGGCATGAGGGGACCCACTCGACAGAATTCTAAAGTGAATTCTGAGTGCTGTAGTTACAGAAAAATTCGCTTCCAATTATTTTCCACTTTTAGGTTTTTTTTTCTTTCCAGAAAATAGCTGGTTTAATTATTGACTGTAATGAATTTTTGCCACCTTTTCCTCAGACTTCCCATCCCCAAGTTACATGCCATAATATAACATTCAACGCAAAGAATATATTCACATTATGAATCATAATAAGATGAATATTTGTGAAACCTATCTCCTAACAAAAATCTAGATTACAAATCCCTGACCTGCTTTATTTTATTGCTTCATTTCAACGAACTTAAAAAGCTTTTGCACAGCTAAAGAAATAACGGGAAGAAGAAGAAGCCCACAGGATAGGAGCAAACCTTAGCTAGCTGTACATCTGCCAGAGGTTAAATATCCAGAATATACAAAGAACTCTCCAACAACCTCCTCCCCCACAAAAAAACTACCCTGAACCAAAAAGGGGTGGAAAGAATGTAAGAGCCAGAAGATCGGGAACTTTGCTGTGAGATTGTGTCTCTCAGGAACATCAGAAAAAGTCTCACCAATGTGACTGCCCACATGTGAGCTGAACAAGGATATGGTAAAGGTGAAAGCCCACAAGGCCTCAACTCTCTCTACACAATGAATTATAAGGCAACTGAGTAAAGTCAGGAGCAGGAGAGGTGGCTCGCCCCAGAAGAACACACCAATTAGTTGTCTGGTGCTAAATGGTCAGCCCTGGAAACACACATGCAAGTGATTATAGGGACTCAAAAGGTTATATTTAGGAATATATATATGCAATTAAGTTACAGTCTCAAAAATAAACAATAAGTAAACAAAAAAGAAAAACAACCCTAAAGACAAAAAGAGTCATATACGTGTATTTCTATTTGTTTCTTTTTTCTTTCTTTCTTCCTTCCTTCTTTTCTTTTTCTTTACTTTCTTTCTTTTTTTTTGAGACAGGGTTTCTCTGTGTAGTCCTGGCTGTCCTGGAACTAGCTCTGTAGACCAGGCAGGCTTCAACCTCACAGAGATTCACCTGCCCTGCCTTCTGAGTGCTGGGAACTAAAGGTGTGCACCATCCCTCTCCAGCTTCATGGGCATCTCTGATAGCTGTAGTTTTTAAATATAGCTTAATACAGTCCCTACCTTGTTCTTACCTTCTCTCACCCACCATCTCCCAGTCCCTGTTCTGAGCTCTTCTAACTGCATTTATTCCTAAGACACACAGCGTATTGAGATAGACCACATACCATGAAGTTTACTGTAAGCATTACTATCCAGTACTTTTTAGTACATTCACGAGGGTGGGCATCAGCCCCACTACTTTCCAAACTTGACTTCATATCCAAAGCCACCCAGCCCCCTTAGCAGTCATCGACTGGCCCCTCCCTCTTCCCTGTGAAAGCACTAACTTACCTTCTGTTCTATGGATTTTTCTGATCCAGAAATTCAATATAAATGGAGTCACATAATATGTGTTATTTGTGACGGGCTCTCCTATTCAAAAAAGACATTTTAGGGGCAGGGTTTAGCTTGGAGAGAAAGCCCCGCGTTCAGTCCTCAGTGGTGTAGCTCATGCTTAGTGTCCTTACCACAACACAAAACAAAACCCACAAGGATGCCATTTAAAATAACTGTTTTCTGTTGCGGGAGGTCCTCCCACTCCTCCAGCCTATAGCCGCTGAGATACCAGCCCATTGGGGCGTGGTCTCTCTCCCTTTAAAAAAGCGGCCACTTCCTTCTCCTCGCTCTCTTCACTTCCTGCTCCGCCAGCGACTAGACTCCCTTCATGGTTGTGTAGAGGGCTGTTGGTGGGTGATCTGTAAGTTTTTTCCCCTTTAAATAAATACCACCCTATGAATCATAATTCCAAACTGGTGTGGCATTGTTTGTGACTTACGCCTTCAGTTTTCTAGTAAAAATGCTCTGTGTCCATTTAGAAAATGTTTTAAAGCATGAATGAATTTCAGATACCCAGAGATAAACCCTAATTATTTACATATATTTCTTTTATAAATTGAAGTATTATGAGCTTGTCTTAGGTTGGGTGTGGCTGTACACACCTGTAATCTAGCATTTGGGAGGCCGAGTCAAGAGGATCACAAGTTTGAGGCAAACCTAGGCTGTGCCATAAAATTTTATTTTAAAAAGAAGTAATTTCCTTTGGTTGTTGCTCTGGGTCTTCCATGTCCTTGTGCACCTGCACGCTGGGGAACGCCATCCATATGAACTGGGAGAACATTGGTGTGGAGGACATTTACTGCCATGACTTCCAGCTTGCTGTGGAGACTTCAGGTGTGTGGTCTTCTGGCCAGGAGTCTGTGGGTTCCTACTGTTGGTGTATTTATTGTGGTCCTGGGAGTTGCGGTGTCCTGTAAGTTTGGTGTGGCTGAACCAAGAAAGAAGGCATATGCAGATTTCTTCAGAAAATGAGTCCATGAAAGATTTGAAGATACAAGTTAGGTTGGTATCTTTCAGAGTGCAAAGTGATTTGAGAACGCAGAGAATTCTTTGGATTGAGCTCCATAGAAGTTCATCACTAATCTGTGTTCCTAAGGAGTAGTTTCTCACAATAAATAAACAATTAAGAATTATATGGACAAGAAGAAGGAGAGGGGAAAATTAACTATATTGAATCTTCTTTTTCTCATTTGTTTTTGCAGTGCTAGGGATGAATCCCCAGCCTTGCACATACAGCATAAATGTTCTACCACTGAGCTACACCCTAGCCCTTTCTTCAAAGCATGATGTTTAAGGGTTTTGAAATATTCTATCACACTCATATACCATAATTGATATGATTCTGCAATGTAGGCAATTTTGATTCTTTCCCAATTTTTAAAATAATTAAAAATAAATCTGCAATTACATCTTTATAGGCATCGATGACTATTTTTGACATAAATACCTAGGAATGAACTAAAGGGCATAATCATGTTTACAATACCTGTAACACATTTCTAGACTTTCTTTTCCAAAACTGGTACTCAGCCTGTTTGGAGAAGGATTCTCATTCTGAGCACTTCATCATCAAAAAACAAATAAACAAACAAACACTTCCCAAATGGTAAGCAAAGAAATGGTATCCCATGCTTCCAGTTGTACTGCTTTGATGCCCGATGTTCAGTGCTGGAACACAGTTCAAGAATGGAGTCATGTAAGGAGAATTCACAGTGCTCGTGAGGAAACTCCAAGACAAGAATCTTGTGACCTCAGTTTCTTCAAAACACGGAATTGTTCTTGGAATGTGCTTTCCTGCCCCTCCCAAGTGTAACAGATAGGAGTTCACTTTAGCTCATTCACTACAACTGGATAATGTGATTTGTTTATACACCTATATTGGAAAAACACGTTTTTGCCACATGGGGATTGTCCTTGTGACTGTACACTTTATTCACGTGTCTCTTCTTAATATCAGAATATAAATTGTCTGATGCTCTGAATAAGTTGACTATTGCATGAGGCTTTAGTCTGCCTAATTTTTAGGCTGGCTCTCCCAGGTTTACGCTGTCAGCTAGAGCGGTAAACAACACAATGTTAGTATTTTTGAGTACTTATAACTATTTATATTTTTCAAGTCAGGGTTTCTTTGTATAGCGTTGGCTGTCCTGAAGATCAAGCTGGCCTTGGACTCACAGAGATCCACCTGCCTCTGCCTCCCAAGTACTAGGATTAAATGTCTGTGACTTATTTTATTAGCTTGTTTTGAGTGTGGAGGTTAGACCCTCACAAATTAATGTAAAAAACTTTCCAACTGAGCTAACCTTCATCTCCTGCTAGATTGTTTGTTTGAGACGGATCTCTTTGCATAGCTCTGGCTATTTTAGAATTCTCTATGTAGACCAGGCTGGCCCCTAATCACAGAGACCCACTTGACTCTGCCTCCCTGGTGCTGGGATTAAAGTGGTGCACTACCACACACACCCAGATTGCTAGAGATTTAAAAGAATCCATTTACATGAAGCTCACTCTACTGCTCTCAGGAAATCTAGAGGCACAGGTAATCATCAGGGCTTGTGCTACAGAACAGACACTAAAAACTCCGAGGAGGCAGGAGTCACATTTCCCTTCCCTTGGAGACAAGTGAGGAATGCAGAGGAAGGCAAACTATGCTGTGCACATCTTCACTATTCAATAACTATGCTGTGCTCATCTTCACTATTCAATAACTATACTGTGCACACCTTCACTGTACACACTATGCTGTGCACACCTTCACTGTACACACTATGCTGTGCACACCTTCACTGTACACACTATACTGTGCACACCTTCACTGTACACACTATGCTGTGCTCATCTTCACTGTACACACTATGCTGTGCTCTTCTTCACTGTACACACACTATGCTGTGCTCATCTTCACTGTACACACTATGCTGTGCTCATCTTCACTGTACACACTATGCTGTGCTCATCTTCACTGTACACACACTATGCTGTGCTCATCTTCACTGTACACACACTATGCTGTGCTCATCTTCACTGTACACACTATGCTATGCTCATCTTCACTGTACACACACTATGCTGTGCACACCTTCACTGTACACACACTATGTTGTGCTCATCTTCACTGTACACACACTATGCTGTGCTCATCTTCACTGTACACACACTATGCTGTGCTCATCTTCTCTGTACACACACTATGCTGTGCTCATCTTCACTGTACACACTATGCTGTGCTCATCTTCACTGTACACACACTATGCTGTGCTCATCTTCACTGTACACACACTATGCTGTGCTCATCTTCTCTGTACACTATGCTGTGCTCATCTTCACTGTACACACACTATGCTGTGCTCATCTTCTCTGTACACACACTATGCTGTGCTCATCTTCACTGTACACACTATGCTGTGCTCATCTTCACTGTACACACACTATGCTGTGCTCTTCTTCACTCTACACACACTATGCTGTGCTCATCTTCACTGTACACACTATGCTGTGCTCATCTTCACTGTACACACTATGTTGTGCACATCTTCACTGTACACACTATGTTGTGCACACCTTCACTGTACACACTATGCTGTGCTCATCTTCACTGTACACACTATGCTGTGCTCATCTTCACTGTACACACTATGCTATGCTCATCTTCACTGTACACACACTATGCTGTGCTCATCTTCACTGTACACACTATGCTGTGCTCATCTTCACTGTACACACACTATGCTGTGCTCATCTTCACTGTACACACTATGCTGTGCTCATCTTCACTGTACACACTATGCTGTGCTCATCTTCACTGTACACACACTATGCTGTGCTCATCTTCACTGTACACACTATGTTGTGCACATCTTCACTGTACACACTATGCTGTGCACACCTTCACTGTACACACACTATGTTGTGCTCATCTTCACTGTACACACTATGCTGTGCTCATCTTCACTGTACACACTATGTTGTGCACATCTTCTCTGTACACACTATACTATGCACACCTTCACTGTACACACACTATGCTGTGCTCATCTTCACTGTACACACACTATACTATGCACATCTTCACTGTACACACACTATGCTGTGCTCATCTTCTCTGTACACACACTATGCTGTGCTCATCTTCACTGTACACACTATGCTGTGCTCATCTTCACTGTACACACACTATGCTGTGCTCATCTTCACTGTACACACACTATGCTATGCTCATCTTCACTGTACACACTATGCTGTGCTCATCTTCACTGTACACACACTATACTATGCACACCTTCACTGTACACACTATGCTATGCTCATCTTCACTGTACACACTATGCTGTGCTCATCTTCACTGTACACACACTATGCTGTGCTCATCTTCACTGTACACACACTATGCTGTGCTCATCTTCACTGTACACACACTATGCTGTGCTCATCTTCACTGTACACACTATGCTGTGCTCATCTTCACTGTACACACACTATACTGTGCACACCTTCACTGTGCACACCTTCACTGTACACACTATGCTGTGCTCATCTTCACTGTACACACACTATGCTGTGCTCATCTTCACTGTACACACTATGTTGTGCACACCTTCACTGTACACACTATGCTGTGCTCATCTTCACTGTACACACACTATGCTGTGCTCATCTTCACTGTACACACACTATGCTGTGCTCATCTTCACTGTACACACACTATGCTGTGCTCATCTTCACTGTACACACTATGTTGTGCACACCTTCACTGTACACACTATGCTGTGCTCATCTTCACTGTACACACACTATGCTGTGCTCATCTTCACTGTACACACACTATGCTGTGCTCATCTTCACTGTACACACACTATGCTGTGCTCATCTTCACTGTACACACTATGCTGTGCTCATCTTCACTGTACACACTATGCTGTGCTCATCTTCACTGTACACACACTATGCTGTGCTCATCTTCACTGTACACACACTATGCTGTGCTCATCTTCACTGTACACACACTATGCTGTGCTCATCTTCTCTGTACACACACTATGCTGTGCACACCTTCACTGTACACACACTATACTATGCACATCTTCACTGTACACACTATACTGTGCACACCTTCACTGTACACACTATGCTGTGCTCATCTTCACTGTACACACACTATGCTGTGCTCATCTTCACTGTACACACTATGCTGTGCTCATCTTCACTGTACACACTATGCTGTGCACATCTTCTCTGTACATACTATGCTGTGCTCATCTTCACTGTACACACTATGCTGTGCTCATCTTCACTGTACACACACTATGCTGTGCTCATCTTCACTGTACACACTAGGCTGTGCTCATCTTCACTGTACACACTATGCTGTGCACATCTTCACTGTACACACTATGCTGTGCTCATCTTCTCTGTACACACACTATACTATGCACACCTTCACTGTACACACACTATGCTGTGCTCATCTTCACTGTACACACTATGCTGTGCACATCTTCACTGTACACACACTATGCTGTGCACACCTTCACTGTACACACTATGCTGTGCACATCTTCACTGTACACACTATGTTGTGCACATCTTCACTGTACACACTATGCTGTGCACATCTTCACTGTACACACACTATGCTGTGCACACCTTCACTGTACACACTATGCTGTGCACATCTTCACTGTACACACTATGCTGTGCACATCTTCACTGTACACACTATGTTGTGCACATCTTCACTGTACACACACTATGCTGTGCTCATCTTCTCTGTACACACTATGCTGTGCTCATCTTCACTGTACACACTATGTTGTGCACATCTTCACTGTACACACACTATGCTGTGCTCATCTTCACTGTACACACACTATGCTGTGCTCATCTTCACTGTACACACACTATGTTGTGCACATCTTCACTGTACACACACTATGCTGTGCTCATCTTCACTGTACACACACTATGCTGTGCTCATCTTCACTGTACACACACTATGCTGTGCTCATATTCTCTGTACACACACTATGCTGTGCTCATCTTCACTGTACACACTATGCTGTGCTCATCTTCACTGTACACACTATGCTGTGCTCATCTTCACTGTACACACACTATACTATGCACACCTTCACTGTACACACACTATGCTGTGCTCATCTTCACTGTACACACTATGCTGTGCTCATCTTCACTGTACACACACTATACTATGCACACCTTCACTGTACACACACTATGCTGTGCTCATCTTCACTGTACACACTATGCTGTGCTCATCTTCACTGTACACACACTATGCTGTGCTCATCTTCTCTGTACACTATGCTGTGCTCATCTTCACTGTACACACACTATGTTGTGCTCACCTTCACTGTACACACTATGCTGTGCTCATCTTCACTGTACACACACTATGCTGTGCTCACCTTCACTGTACACACTATGCTGTGCTCATCTTCTCTGTACATTCACTATGCTGTGCTCACCTTCACTGTACACACTATGCTGTGCTCATCTTCTCTGTACACACACTATGCTGTGCTCATCTTCTCTGTACACACACTATACTGTGCTCATCTTCACTGTACACACTATGCTGTGCACACCTTCACTGTACACACTATGCTGTGCTCACCTTCACTGTACACACTATGCTGTGCTCATCTTCACTGTACACACACTATGCTGTGCTCATCTTCTCTGTACACACACTATGCTGTGCTCATCTTCACTGTACACACTATGCTGTGCTCATCTTCACTGTACACACTATACTGTGCTCATCTTCACTGTACACACTATGCTGTGCTCACCTTCACTGTACACACTATGCTGTGCTCATCTTCACTGTACACACACTATGCTGTGCTCACCTTCACTGTACACACTATGCTGTGCTCATCTTCTCTGTACACACACTATGCTGTGCTCATCTTCACTGTACACACTATGCTGTGCTCATCTTCACTGTACACACTATGCTGTGCTCATCTTCTCTGTACACACACTATACTGTGCTCATCTTCACTGTACACACTATGCTGTGCTCACCTTCACTGTACACACTATGCTGTGCTCATCTTCACTGTACACACACTATGCTGTGCTCATCTTCTCTGTACACACACTATACTGTGCTCATCTTCACTGTACACACTATGCTGTGCTCATTCACTGTACACACTATGCTGTGCTCATCTTCACTGTACACACACTATGCTGTGCACACCTTCACTGTACACACACTATGCTGTGCACACCTTCACTGTACACACTATGCTGTGCTCATCTTCACTGTACACACACTATGCTGTGCACACCTTCACTGTTCACACTATGCTGTGCTCATCTTCACTGCACAGATTATGCTATGCACACCTTCACTGTACACACTATGCTATGCACACCTTCACTGTACACACGACTGTGTGCACACCTTTAGTCACCACTTTCCAGTTGGGACATAGTAGTGGCCAAGTATCATCTCTCCTGAGTGGACTGTCTACTCAGACACCTTACCAGCAGTCTAGCAGAAACAGTCTCTCAATAGTACCTTGACTGCCCTTTCCTGCCTGTCCATTATCACTCCAAACATGATCCTCTGCTCTGCCCTGCCTCTGCTCGGGACCCTTTCCATACCTGTCTGCACAGATTGACTGACTGATTAGAACTGCAGCGATATGGGAAGGTTTGAAGGTTGCAGGTCCAGAGCCTAAGTTTTACTTCCTCTTGGGCTAGCTTTAGCCCTCTAAATAGTCATTCCTTGCCCATTTCTATGTCATAACATCCTCTGATTAACAGACAAAAATCTTTTGGAAATTACTGACATCTTCCAACCCCATGGCTAAGAATGGAGGCCAGTAGGAGAGATTCCCCCATTCTAACCACCTCTCTGATGTTTCTGCCAATGTATTCTCAAAATACCTTGGTTTATAACTCTCTATGTTTTATTACTATAAAACTCTGTTGTGGGATAATCTTTCTGTACACTGTGAAGATGTGTCTCGGCCAAGGCACCTTCTGATTGGTTTAATAAAGAACTGAACAGCCAATAGCTAGGCAGGAGAAGATAGGTGGGACTTCTAGGGAGAGAGAGAAACTCAGTAGAAGAGCCAGAGAGGCAGAGATTTGCCAGTGAGACTTGGAGGGATTTGGATGTACTGTATGGAAGAGAGGTAATGAGCCACGCGGCAGAATGCAGATTAATATAAATGGGTTAATTTAAGTTATAAGAGCTAGTTAGGTCAAGCTTTTATAATTAATAAGAAGTCTTTGTGTCACTATCTGAGAGCGTCAGCAGTCCAAAGAAAGTCTGAATATAAAACTCTTCCACTCTGGAACATGAACCCTGAGGTAACCTAGCTCTGTGTTTCCTGGGACATGCTCACTCAAATTTGGCTATGATGTTTTTGTGGGATTTTTGATTGTTTTTCCATCAATAGTACGGCTAATTATTTTGGTGACCTTCTAAATGTAGCCTAAAACTAGTTTCTTTACTTCATGTTTAATACTCACTTAACTTGTCTCCCAGATCAGGTGTGGAAGTATCCCTGTGATACTCAACCTCCCCCAGAGTCGCCATGAATCGAAACTATCAGAAACGCTACTGACGCAGCTGGCCTTGGGCTGATGCAACACTCCTCTATGCTGACAGCAGCACTCAGATCCCCTCCTACAGACGTGCACTAGAGACTGCACAGTGAACACACGGCAGACATAACGTCTAGGACACAGCATCCAGTTCTTAACTCCTACAGACGTGCACTTGAGCCTGCACAGTGAACACACGGCAGACATAACGTCTAGGGCACAGCATCCAGTTCTTAACTCCTACAGACATGCAATAGGGCCTGCACAGTGAACACATGACAGATGTAACATCTAGGGCACAGCATCCAGTTCTTAACTCCTACAGACATGAAATAGGGACTGCACAGTGAACACATGACAGATGTAACATCTAGGGCACAGCATCCAGTTCTTAACTCCTACAGACATGCAATAGGGACTGCACAGTGAACACATGACAGATGTAACATCTAGGGCATAGCATCCAGTTCTTAACTCCTACAGACATGCAATAGGGACTGCACAGTGAACACATGACAGATGTAACATCTAGGGCATAGCATCCAGTTCTTAACTCCTACAGACGTGCACTAGGGACTGCACAGTGAATACATGACAGATGTAACATCTAGGACACAGCATCCAGTTCTTAACTCCTACAGACATGCAATAGGGACTGCACAGTGAACACTGACAGATGTAACATCTAGGGCATAGCATCCAGGTCTTAGCTCCTACAGACGTGCACTAGGGACTGCACAGTGAACACATGACAGACATAACATCTAGGGCACAGCATCCAGTTCTTAACTCCTACAGACATGCAATAGGGACTGCACAGTGAACACATGACAGACATAACATCTAGGGCACAGCATCCAGTTCTTAACTCCTACAGACATGAAATAGGGACTGCACAGTGAACACATGACAGATGTAACATCTAGGACACAGCATCCAGTTCTTAACTCCTACAGACATGCAATAGGGACTGCACAGTGAATACATGACAGATGTAACATCTAGGGCATAGCATCCAGTTCTTAACTCCTACAGACATGCAATAGGGACTGCACAGTGAACACACGGCAGACATAACGTCTAGGACACAGCATCCAGTTCTTAACTCCTACAGACATGCAATAGGGACTGCACAGTGAACACACGACAGACGTAACATCTAGGAAACAGCATCCAGTTCTTAACTACTGCTCCTCTCACGGCCTTTCAGTCTTACTCCTCTCCGATCCCAGTACCTATGAAACAAGCTGGAGACTTGGATTGGGCCTTAGTGAAATAGGAAGCTAAAATGTGAATCACACTGACTAGTGAAAGGCTCCGAGGGGAGATAATCTTGGTGATGGAGTTTTCTCACCTTGCCTAAGGCATCTTAAATTATCCCACTAAAGATATGAAAGAAGGGCTGTGAGTGTCGCTCACTCTGCAGATCGCCATGGTGATGATTTTAGGAGGTGGGCCTTTGGAAGACAGTATGTCCCCTGACGAGATCAGTGTCCTTACAGAAAGGGCCTGAGATCTGTCTTAACCCTTCCAACATGCAATGACACCGCCAGTGGTGTCACCTATGAAACAGGAACAGGCTTTCTTTATCATAGATCTGCCTTGATCTTTGATTTCCTAACCCTTAACTTCCTATTGTCTGTAAACTATTTTATCTGTGGTATTTTGTTGCAGCAACCTGAAAGAGCTAAGACTGGTATTCAGGCAATTCTGGTATGTGAGCAACATGGAGAACCCCAGTCTAAAGGGTGCTCTTGACAACTATGTACCTCAAGATTCCAAAAGCCTGCAAGCTGAAAAAGTAGGGTATACAAGAATGATAGGAATGGCTAGACGAAAAGACTGTCCCCTGCCCATCATTTAGCAGAAGCAAACATCTGAATCTACAGAAGGGAATGTGAGGTTTTGTGTGTGGCCTGACTACAGGCGGAGCAGCTTAAACAGCACTTGCTTAGCAGCTTTCTCTGTTTCTGTTTCCACATGATGGGGGCAGGGCTCTGACCTAGAGGCTCAGGAAAGAATCAGCTTCCAAACTCAATTAGCCTTAGCAGACTTCACACTTGGTAACTTTGCCCTGACCTAGACTGAATCACCAGTGTCTACCAGAGTTCAGGACATGGCAAGGCCCTAGGAACATAGCCAAGGTGCCCGGTGAGAGAACTATTCCTTGTGCTACTTAGGAGGTAATAGAGGACTTTACAGAGATTTGGGATAAATTCTATGCAATCCAGGTCAAGGTCCCTTGGGGAAGGAAGGCAGAAGAAAAGCAAACTAACTCCTCAGCCCAGCTGGCTGCAGTACCTGTAACCATCAACCTCACAGATATAAAGCACCCCACGAGGCATGTTGTGGGTACCAACAGGACCTCAGTATTCTAATGATCAATGCTACTTATTGGCTGTCAGCAGGAACCCTGAGCCGGAGAACTGGTGTTTCAAGGCCTCCCTTCCACACTGTCCATTTCAAAGCAACCCTTGGCTAGGTAGAAAGACAGGTAGAAAGTTATTTGAAGTAAAAACACATATGGCTACTGGTCTTCAAAAAGATTATGAACCATCTGAACTTTCAACAATTGGTTCTGGCCTCTTAATTCTCAGAGTAACTACAGAACAGTTTAGGGAACAATTTGTACAAACTGGTCTAGCTGGGGAATAGTTTGTCAAAGGTGTGAGACACATGTGTGATTTATAGTTCTTTCTAACCTTAAAGACATTTAACCATTATTGAAAAATATTCTTCACACACAATACATTGTGGATTTCACCAAACATAAAAGTATTTTGAAAACTTAATACAAGATATTCACAAAACAACAAAAAGTTTAGTATAGCAAGAAATAGTTTTCTTTCAACTTACTGGAAATATTCTGTCAATCTCCTTCCCTCATTCTAATTATAACATCATGCCACAAAGGGCCAATTTATTCTGAAAATTGTAATTGCCTTTTACCTCCTCTTGGCTCTGTCCTGGAACCACTTCTGTAGTAGAGAAATGACAGCACCCAGCCAGAGATGACCGCACTGGGCTCAGCCACAGTTGAGGCTGATTACTCCTTTTGAGATTGTTTTCCATTTTCCATTACCATATTGTCTTGACGCTAGCACACACCTTCCCGCCCAGTGCCACACACAAACAAATATTCGGCAATCTCTTGCTCCTTTTGCTTTTCCATTTCCTCAGCAGCGTGGCTGACAAACGCAGGGATTGCTGCTATTGAAGTGGCTTCCATTTGTGGGACAGTCCATCCCTTAGAATGGGGCTTACATGGGGTAAACAGAAACGCTTAAGGAAGAAAAATGAACTAGAAGTAAGTGTATCCTTGGAGCCTTTATGACCATATCTTAAGTTTTGTGAAATAAAGGGAGAATTTAAAAAAAAATGCCAAGATAAAGATAATACTATTCTTGGGTAGACTCTGTTAATAGAACAGACAGAATCTCAGCCCTGCTTCTCAGCTAACTGGGCTGAGTCTCAGTCAAGCCATGGTTTCTTCTAGCTTCGTTCTCAGTCCTAGCTATTTTCAAAAGCTTGCTTTTAGGAAGGTGAACTATAATGTCGGAATCTTCCTAAGTTTTAGCAAAAAGGAGGAACAAAGCCAAGGAAAGAAATTAAAAAAGGAGTATCCACTTAGAGTTAACGCTAGAAAAATAAAGCTTCACTGTGAATTCCTGGCTGACCTAGAATTCAGAGATCAGCGTACCTCTACCTCCAGAGTGTTGAGATTAAGTGCGTGTGCTACCACACGTGGCTCGCAGAAACATGATTCCTAGGCAGAATATCAAAAGCACTTAGCCACTAGAGGAAAAAGCTGGCCCTAATCAGGTATAGTAGAAATTAAGAGCTCTGAGCTGTCAAGAGATTGGCGTGGCAGGTAAAAGCACTTGCTTGTGGAGAGAACTGGCTCTACAAAGTTGTCCTTTGATCTTCAAGGTGAACCGTGGTGGTAGGCATGCGCCCACACACACACACACAAACATGTACAAATTGAAAAAACTAAATACAAAATATTTTATTAAGATTTCTGCTTCTCAAGAGTGGAATTTCAAGTCACATTAAAGAATCTGTGTATGTGGGGCAGGGGTGGTGACATCTTTTAATCCCAGCACTTGGGAGGCAGAGGCAGGCAGATCTCTGTGAGTTCCAGGATAGCCAGGGCTACACAGAGAAACCCTGTCTCAAAAACAAGCAAAAAAAGTGTGTGTGTGGCGGGGAAGAATCTGTGATACATCAATTTAACAAAGAACACAGACTTTTAAAAATTAGAATTCATGTTTTATTTTTACCTATATATGACTGCTTTGCCTGCACGTCTGTATGTGCATCAGCAGGTGTCAGAGCCCTGGAAAAGACGACTGTGAGCCACCATGTGGGTGCCGGGAACTGAACTCACGTGCTCTAGAAGAGCAACGAGTACTCTTAACTGTGGAGCCATCTCTCCAGTCCATATAAAGAAGTTTTTAAAGCAATAAAGAAAAAACAGAGAAAATTATTTTAAGGATGGGCAGGAGCTTGGAAAGCAGCTCAGGGGCAGAGTGTGAGCTTTGTAGGAAGCTCCTGACGACCAAAAATAAATGCGAAGCAAATACATAAGGATGAAAGGCCTAACTAGGTACGTCTCTACAGAGAGGCTGTCCAAATGACCAGTTCACACATGCGCAATCTCAGTATCCAACAGGCTAACAAATACCAAAACCATAACGAGATACCACTACAGCTCTTCCCAAACACCGTGAGTGAAGAACACAGCACGCTGATGAGAACACACATGAACACATCTCCCATAAACTGCTGGCGGGGTGGACAATGCACAGTTACAGAGAAATTTGCTTGGCATCACCTACGACATTTGAATATGTTCATGCAGCTTTAAGACCCAGGCACACCATACCTAAGAGCACATCCAGCAGCGATAAGAATATCTATCAATAGAGCAGACAAGTAAAAAAAAAAATCACATAACGTGTTACTAAATAGTGAGGGAAATAAAATATAGCAATAAAGGGCAAATCTTACTAATTTTTTTATGGGGGGGGGGTTGAGACAGGATTTCTCTGTAGCTTTGGAGCCTGTCCTGGAATTAGCTCTTCTAAGACCAGGTTGGCCTCGAACTCACAGAGATCTGCCTGCCTCTGCCTCCCAAGTGCTGGGATTAAAGGCGTGCGCCACCACCACCCGGCCAAATCTTACTAACTTAATACTGTGTGAAAAGATGCAAATATACAGCTTTCTGTTCCTTTTATCTAAGAGCTGAGAAAGGTATCACTACTCAAGCACTCACACTGTTACAGAAACCACAAGGAGAGAAATGAGGCAGACAGGAACCTCGGGGAGCAGCAAGGGGCTCTGGCTGGGAAGTCCTGACAGGTTTGTGGGAACTGGAGATGCTACTTCAGGATGGGGTTTCTGACTGGGTTCTCATTTCGTAATGATTAATGAGACTAATTCATGCACTTTTACCTTGTTGTATATAATTTCATAATAAAAAGTTTAAACCTATATCAGGTATCACTTCCTTGTCTGCTCTTCTCAGAAAGTAAACACCACCCTAGACAAACTAAACTAAACTAAATGAAAATTCATAAAGCTACAAAAAAAAAAAAAGATGAGAAAACTTGGGAAGCCTTTATGCATAGGAGAAAGAGCTGCCTCTTTGGGACGATGCTTTATCAACAGCTCTGGCCAGGGTGGAGTGAGCAAAAACGCACTCCCCCCACCCCCGCAGCAAATGTGAGTGCTCGCAGACTGGCCTTCTGTCCCCCACCCCTTCTCCTCACAGGGAGGCCTTAGCATAGTACAGTACACAAATACCAGACCCTCCCTAGAAGTCACGGCTGAGAGAACAGAGATGACATTATATGCAAACTGGGCCACCAAGCACATGCACACATGGACCTGGAAAGGACCACGAACATCCAATTGGCAGCACCGCTCCTTACCGCATAACCTTCTGTCTTCTTCTGACACCATTTCAGGAGTGCATTACGCTTAGAGCCACCATACTCCCGGGCCAAGGCTGCCAGGGGGTCTCTTCTTTCAACACTGTTTACAAAGAAGAAGAAAATTCAGTAAGGACGGTGTTGGTGGAATGGCTTTTTTGTTTTTCTTTTGAGACAAGGTCTCATATGACCCAGGGTGACTTTGAACTCCCTATAGGCAAGGTTGACTCTGAACTTCTGATCTTCCTTCCTTCCTCCTTGTCCCAAGTGCTGGGATTACAGGTGTGTACTATCTCGTGGGCCAAGACGTTGGCTTTTTTGTTTGTTTGTTTGTTTTGTTTTTCAAGGCACGGTCTCTCTGTACAGCCTTGGCTATCTAGAACTTACTCCGTAGATCAGGCTGGCCTGGAACTCAGAGATCTGCCTGCTTCCCTCTCCCGAGTGCTGGGACTAAAATAATGAGCCACCACCACCTGGTTAAGATGCTGGCTTTTAAAAGCTTAAAATATACATAAGAAATAATTAGATTTAAAAAAGCCAAAGTGTAGTTTATTCTAAGAGTACTCTAAAAAACCAGCTAGATTAGTCACATTAAAAATATAGTCAGCCAGGCTGCGATGGCACATATCTTTAGTCCCAGCACTTGGGAGGTCAAGGCAGGCTCTTCTCTGTGAGTTCATGGCCAGCTTGTCTACAGAGTGAGTTCTAGGACAGCCAGGGCTACCCAGAGAAACCCTGTCTTGAAAAACCAAACCAAAACAAAACAAAACAAAAAACTCCCCTCTACACATCACATGAATATACTTTAACATATGAAAGATAAATGAAAAGGCATAGTGAAACTGTAACTAGCTGTTACAGGAGGTTCTGAGAGTAGAGAGGAAGAGAAATTCATAATATGAAATGAATTGACTCAGAGTCTTTGCCCAGTTTATGGATCATGGAATCCGAGCACAAGATGAGCCAAAGTTGAGATACATCACTCCTATAATATCTTAGCATCCTAACAGCACATTTTAGGAACCCATCCTTGATCTTGCTCAATAATGACATTAATTTTTATGCTAACCAAAATTACTCAAATATTATTAAGAGATTTAAGATCTTAATTCTAGCATGTGGGTCATGGAATCAGAAGTATATTGCTATAGAAGTTTTGTATAGTACTCTATTCCCCAACACCATCCACAGCAGGACAGGGAAAGAAAGACTCACCAAAGGGCAAAACCTACAGTGGAATAGGAGTTATCAATTTACTGCTAAGGTAGATAGATATAATTGAAACACAGACCCAAGAATGCTCATGGTAGTACTCTTACAATGGTAAAAAGATAACCAACTACATGCCAACAAGCAAACAGATAAATAAGTTGAGGTCTAATCACACTCAATGGAATATACCATGGTAAGAAAAATTACTGCAGGTATGTGATATTACATGTTACCACCCTACCACAGGACCAAAGCAACAGGACCAAGAGATCATGGACCTTCAACCTTCAAATCATGAGCCAAAACAAACCTTTTCTTTGGAGAGGTTAGTCATCTCGGGTTATATGATAGAAAGAAAGCTAATTAATAAAAGCCCCCCCTGCCTGTCCTTGGTTACTCCCCTTCTCAGCATGGACACAGACTTTCTGCAAAA
The DNA here is from genome assembly GCF_037038515.1 of Microtus pennsylvanicus. Taxonomy (NCBI): domain Eukaryota; kingdom Metazoa; phylum Chordata; class Mammalia; order Rodentia; family Cricetidae; genus Microtus; species Microtus pennsylvanicus. The sequence goes on from NC_134589.1 coordinate 59,329,670, forward strand.
CTCTCCCCTAGATCTGACCAGGTCCAAGAAGAGATTAACACAATTGCCTTTAATCTTCATTTGCCAGACCAACAGAGGAAGAAAACCTGTGTCAAATACTACAACTAGAGCTCCGAGGAGTGCTCAAAACACAACCCACCACCCGCCTAAAACTCACCTAGTCCCCCTCCCTTCTCCCCTAGGCGAGGCTATTTAGGTTTTAACCACTCAACCTCTACCTTCAGTCTCATGGTTTCTCCATGGCTCCCATGTTTCTGCACATTAACAAAATTTTGTAAGTGTTTCTGGTTGATCAATTGCCAGTTTACTTCATAAGTTAAAATCATCAAGCCTTAGAGTAAAACATAATAAGAAAAAAATTGTATGTGTGCAGAGAGAGAGAGAGAGAAAATGTATGCATGAAGGTGCATGTGTATGTGCACATGTGTAGAGCGTAGGGGTTGGTGTCAACTGTCTTCCTTAATTGCGCTCTGCCTTATCTTTGGCCAGAGCTCTGGGAATCCACCAATGTCATGCCATAGCCCTGCTCCCCGCACTAGGGTCATAGACAAGGCAAGGGGCTGGCTATCCAAACTTAGGTCCTCATGCTTGTACAATACATACTTTATCTAGCTAAGCCATCTCTCCAGACCCCTAATAAAAATATTTTTCAATAATTGTAACAGAGGAATAGATGATTCTAGATCTCAGGAATATGATAGGTTTCAAGAAAAGTACTTGAAATATGAACTAAAAACTTTCCTGTATAATTTGGTGACAGGTTCTCCATGTACTAGGCAACTTATAAAATTAAGCCATGGTAGTCACACTTGGAATTATACCATCCTTTATAACTGACTAGTTAGAGAAAGTAGTTTCTGAATAAATGGAAGGCTCAAGAATTTACCATTAAAAATACTTAAATATGGGGCTGGGAAGATGGCTCAGCAGGTAAGAGCACCTGCTGCGAAAGCAGAGGACTCAAGTTCAAAATGCCCATGGTCGATCATGCCTGTGACCCCAGGGATGGGGAACGGAGACAGATGGCTCTGAGTACTAGCCAGCCAGCCTAGCCAAACAGGCAAGCTTCAGCTTCAGTAAGAACCTATCTCAAAAAATAAAGTGGAGAGCAAGAGAAGAACACCCAATGTTACACAATTAAATGATTGCCCTCATAAGATATTTAAAAATAGAGGCTGAAAATTTATTTTGAGACAGGAACTCATTATGTACCTCAGGCTGGCCTTGAACTCCTCATCTTCCTGCCTTAGCTTTTTCATTTTGTTGAGATAGTGTTTCTCTGTGTAGCCCTGGTTATCCTGGAACTCACTCTGTAGACTGTAGACTGGGCTAGCCTCTTACACAGAGATCTACCTGTCTCTGCCTCCTGAGTGTTGGGATTAAAGGTGTGCACCACCATTTCCTGGACTATTTCAGGTTCTTAACTGATGGAACTGTAGGTGTGCATGACCACACATAGCTATATGCAGACTGAGTTTCTAATGCAAGCAATTTCAGGGTTGACAAGAAGGTCCAGCAGATAAAAGCATTTGCTGTCAAGTCCAGTGACCAGAATTCAATCCTTATTGATACTTATGTTAGAAGTTATATTCGGTAGAAGTTGTCCTCAGACTTCCACATGCACACTGTGGCAGGGCATACACACAAATAAAAATGAATACAATCTTAAAAATCTAAAAAATTCTATTCTGTCATAGGTTAATCTTAATAACATGAATGTAAAAGAGATAAGAAATTAAGGTCACTAATCTGACCTCTTATGAAGAAAGGTATACTATAAATAGCATATTCATATATGCAAATTTCCTGTGTGTTTACAGCATTGATTTGAGAGTAGCACTAATTCTGGCCCTTCAAACCTGTTTCTATTAATTAGTTCATATGCAGACAAGCAGGTGATCTATATCTGGGACATTCATAAAGCTCTTGAAATGTCTGAATTTACCTATTTGGGATCAAATATTGGTTTCATCCAAAGATGCATCCGATCTGAATGTATTCAAACTCACAAAACTTCCCATAAGACACAAATAGATGATTATACTACCTACTATAAAGTTCTTATCCTTGAAGTAAACAGCACTTTAGACTCATCTGTGGGTGAACCATTAGATGGAACACAAGGCAGAGCACCAGAAAGGATACCCAAAGGTAAGATGACATATTTGTCATCCATGAGACGACAGCAAGTTACTCATACTATAGAAGAAGTACTGGAGTTACACAGTCAAATGAGTGGAAGACACCCAAGCAGGAGTTGAACTTAGGTCCTCTGCTTCCACAGGAGATGCTCTCACCTACTGAGTCATCGCCTATGTACTATTTTTAATGGTAAATTCTTTGGTCTTCCATTTATCCAGGAGTGAAGGGTGAAGCCAGCATCACAGGTGAGTGGGATGGAGCTAAACTGCGCAGATCAGAAGGGCAGGATGCAGAGTGAGGACTGCTATGAGGGTTGTCCACGGCGGGACACTAGGTGCTTCAACCAGAAGACTGCATGGAAAAGCAGGGGAGACTCCGGGGAGAGGGGAAGACAGGTGGGACCTTGGTGACCAGGGGCACTGGCAGGGAGGAGGCGTCAGAAGCATGGGTTCAAACACACGCTTCTGATGACTATCTAGGCTTACTGTTCGTCTCTTCCTCTGCCGCATACTATACCTCTCTGCTAACACCCCTTTAAAAACTGATCTTAAAAACGTCTCTCTAATCCTCTTTCTATGCCACTGTGCTCTCAATAATCTTCCTTAAATAGCAGGTCTGCTCTTAATCACTATTCAGAAACAAAAACACAATCCCACAGACTTAGTGGTTCCCCACTGCTTTACCAAAATAAGTATGAAGCTCTTTTTGGCAATGCAGACTGTTTGCAATAGGGCTCCAACCTATCTTGATGGCTGTAGCTCCCCAACTGTCTACCTGTGTTGGCCAGGAGTCTGCTGTATATTTGGCAGGGCCTTCTTGAGGCCCTGGGTTGAGTTCCATCATTCACTCCCCCTGGCTCCTTTACAGCTACTGACAGGAATCCCATTCCTCTCTAGACTTTCTGATTCAAACAACCCCTCAAGTACTTTTGCTTAAACTTTAAACATTGATTGATTTATTCTATGGGTATACATGTGTGCCTGAGTGTATGTATGTTCACCATACATGTGCATGTGCTTCTGGAGGCCAGAAGACGGTGGTAGATTCCCTGAAAATGAAGTTTTAGGCAATTGACAGCCATCTGATGTGGGTGCTAGGAACGGAACCTGAGTCCTTTACAAGAGCAACAAGTGTTCTTAACCACTGGGCCACCTCTTCAGCTCCTCTTTGCTAAAATTTTCACTTTCTAAAAATTCTACTATTATTGGTGTGTGTGCCTAGCACATGTGTGCCACGCATTGCATATGGAGGTCAGAGGACAACTTTGTGGAGTGGTTTCTCTTTTCCACGGGTTCTGGTGACTGAACTCGGGTCATTAGGCTTACACAAGAGCCTTTACTCACTGATACATCTCAGGGCCCCTGCTTAAAAAGGCACAGCCCTTCATGTGGTTTTGTCCCAAACCACTGTAAGTATCTTCTGATTAGCCTTGTGGAAGGTGTGTTCTATATCTCAGTCACTGTAACTCAGAAGCAAGTTGACTGGATGAAACAGACGGAAGAGAGTAACATTAATCTCATACTCTGAAATTCAGTACCTGAGCTTGCTTGGTTTCAAACCCCCGGTGGATGCACTCAGCAGTCTGGTGTTCCCAAAGCCCAGGGAGGGGGGTCTGCTCAGGGACTCCAGGGAGGGACTCTTCCGGAGATAAGGGTCTGACTTCCGGTCCTCGGCCCTTCCCTTCAGAAGATCTGTGTGAATAACAACATTGTCACCCATTTCTAAAGAGAAGAAATCTGATTGGTTATCATATTTTATTATCAAGTACAAAGACTTATCTACATAGGTTATGTGTATATACTCCTACATATACACACATAAATGTTTTTCTTTCTGAAATAATAAAAATGCAAATAGGGACATGGTATTTTTCCACAAGACCTTGTGCCAGGGTGGATGGCTCAGTTGTTCAGACTGCTTACTGCACAATCATGAGGACCTGAGTTCAGATCCCAGGAAGCTAGGTGTTCTGCACACATTACAACCCCAACTCTAATGGAAATGCAGACAAAGAGAATTGCTGGTGCTTATGGGCACATAGCTTAGCCAAGAAAATGAGAACCTCAGATTGAGGGGGAGACCCTTCTTCAAAAGGATTAGGTAGTAAACGATGAGAACACTCAGTATCCTCTTTTGTCCTCCTCTTAAAGTTCACAGATGCACAAACCCACACTCATATTCACATACACAAAACAAACAAGTAAATATAAAATATATCTTTAAAGAAGGATCCACAGTACTAGGGCAGGAGAAATGACCCAGTGGTTAAAAGCACTGGCTAGGTTCAATGCCTAGCACCACAACTGTCATCTGAAACTCCAGTTCTGGGGTATCCAACACCCTCATTTGTCCTCCAAAGCACCAGGTATATAAGTGGTGCACAAACATACTTGAGGAAAAAAGAAAGGAAGGAAGGAAGGAAACAAGCAAGCAAGCCAGCTTAATGTCAAAGCAGTCCTTTGTTGAAAAATGGTTCTAAATTTTCAGACAGTGATTAGAGTATTAAGTAAAATATGGGCCCTTCCAAGAGCCTTGTGCAACTATCCAGTGAGGTCACCCACTCCTCTAGCTCTGTCTCTAGCTAGTGTTGTTTCCATTAGCTGTGGATCAGAGAAAAACCCGGTAGGAAAATGTCTCATGTGACTGTCAGGTCACAGATAGAAGCAGATAAAAAGCTGGGAACCAAGAACAATAGCCCACAGGAGAAAAACTGTTCCAACTACAGGCTTATAGTTCACTAAAACCTGAGCAAACCCCCTCTCTTTAAGGCTCCGTTCTGCTGTTGTATTAGTATTAGTGAAAACAGGCACAGAAATGAGCTGAATTCTCCAGGTATCTCTCAAAGGACCACAAAAGCAGAAGGGAGTGGAGAAGAGAATATTAGAGGCTGGCTGACAGAGTGAGAGCCGGAGCTGTGAGACTTAGGTGGTTAGTTGAGCGGGACAGCTGGGGCCACCTCCTGTCACCCACAGTCACAGAAGAAAACAGGACCTCTTTAGCTAATAGCCACCAATTATGGGCATGAAGTTGGTGATGAGGCCAATTAGGTCTAAATAGCAGAGAAAAACAGTTCTACATCACTGAAGATCAAAACAAAAACAGAACATTAATCTGCAGTTAGGGATGACCTCAATGTTGACAAGCAGTTGCTGGAAATGGCTGGAAGCAAACGATTTTCACTATGCAGTCCTTTATTATAGTAAATAGAATCATCACCAGGAGACAGGTGCCTGGGGGGTAGGAAGGAGGAGGGCAGCCAATGAGCTGCACAGCAATAATTGTGGTATCAACTTTATTATTTATCTTGTCAACCAAAAGAATGGCTCTTTAGATAATTAGGAAACTTGGAAGTTGGTAGAATAGCCTGAAAAAGACACGAAAACTATGATCACTCGCAGAATACTAAGTTTGACGTTGTACAGCTTCTACCACAATTAAAAAAAAATCACCTAGCACTATTGTGCAAGTAAGTTACTCTCTATTTTAAACTGCATAATGAGTGTGTGCTATGATATTACATAATGATGCATAGATTTAAGCCAGACAGGTTTTCAATCTTAAGTTTTGGCCTCCACCCTTAATTTCTGGGAAAGAGGTGCTCAGACTTGAATGCCTTTAAGTTACAGCCATATGCATTTACCAAGGCCTGGGAAGCTTAAGAATGGTTTTAGCTCAATTCTGCCTATACCTTGTAAATGAAACTAGATTGCAGTACGTCTCTTTACAACACCGTATGAAATCTTTAAAGCCCACTGCTAAGACCTATGGCTCTCACACACAAGAATTCTTTTCAAAACCTCTCTGTGGGCCTGCAGATAGCTCAGGTTCTGGCTGTTCTTGCAGAAAACCCGAGTTCCTTACCAGCATTCACATAGTAGTTCACAACTGTCTCTACCAGTTTCCTGAGATCTGACTCTTTTTCTGGTCTCTCGGGGTACTGCACACATGGTACACACATACACAACACACACAGATACAACACACACATCATCATTATCATAATGATAGCATCATCATTATCATCATCATCATCATCATAACACTGTCTAGGGACTACAAAATATATCAGTGGGTTAAGGTGCTTGCTGCACAAGTCTGATGACCGAAGTGAGTTAAATCCCCAGAAACTATGAAAAAGTATCAGGAAAGTTGTTTTCTGATTTCCACATTTGTGCTGTGGTACACATATGTTTACACATGTTATCGACACGTGCAGTAATAACAAAATCAACAACATCACCCTCACTGCCCACTGAAAGCACACCTGGTCGGTCACTCAAGAATACTGATGAGGATGCACAAAATTAATGTTGTTTTGTTAACATTTTTTAACCTCCTGACGCAGCAGCCATTCCACAGCCAATAGATCAAAGAGTAATTCTGACTTTCAAGTCTTATTAAGCAAATATTTCATAAGCTATAGCTGCCACAAATAATGATTCCTCTCATGAATCAGAGAAAAATAAATGGAAAGCTTTCTGAAAAGACTCAGGACTCCAGATGCCAACAGGAACATTCATGGGAAGAAGTAAAAATGTCACTATCAATGGGAGTTTGGAAGCAGGTGATGCCAGCCCTCAGTGATGACTTTGAGGGATCCCAGACGTCAGTGATGGGGATCACTGTAGGTGTCAAAATAGCAAAGGCCCTAGATTGGCAATGGAACCTGAGGGGGCAACTGCACTGCCGCCATCTCAGGAGAGGTGGTTGGTGAGTTGTTTCATACAGAGGAACAAAGAAAGCAACTTCTTAAGGCAGAATCCCTACCTGGGGAAGGCGGTGTGAACACCTGAAATGATAACAAAAGATTTACAATATGACATGAAGTCAGGGGAAGGTCAGGTTTTGAAAGGACTGGGTCTGATTTGGAAAGAAGTGCTATGTGGGAGAAAGCCTTTGGGAAGGCAAAGGAGAGGTAGCATGGTCAACATCACTGGTGTCTTAAGAACTGCCACCATTACCCCAGCTACAGCAAGCACCACCTGACCAAAGCCAGTAGACATCAACATCAAGACAAGACCCTCTGCTGGGAAAAGATGCTAAGTTGCTGAAGGCTGCTGGATGATTATCTGTGATAACGTAATTATTAAGCAAGCTATGGGTATTGTAATACTTAAATTACAACACAGAGTAAGCATAACTTTTTGTGTCTTACTTCACAATACTTTTGTGCATTAGCTTGGTGCAGGGGACTAGAACCAAGCTTCCAAAAAATTTACTAACATTTACTAGAGCAAAAGCACTGTTGTTCTTTCTCTGAGCATGCTCACAGGCTCAGAAGACAACAGCAAGGAAAGATTAGCAGCAAGTATTTCTATGATGCCCATGACACACCAGGCAGTGATCTGGTTTTAAATGAATTAATTCAATCCTTCAAATGACGCAATGAAGTAAAGTTGTTTCTTTTTCTTTTAGTTTTTTTTTTTAATCAATTTTTATTTTGTTATGTGTGTGAGACTGTACACATGAGTGCTGGTGCCTCCAGAGGCCAGAAGAGGGTGTCAGATCCCCTGGAGTTAGAGGCGATGGGAAGGAAATTCAGGTCCTTTACAAGAGCAGCAAGTGCTCTTAACTACTGAGTCATCTCTCCAACCCTGGAAATATTTCTGTATTAGAGATGAAGAAGCCAGAGCATAACAAACCCAAAGCTGGGATGTTCGGAATGACAATGCCAAGAGACTCAAGGCCAACTAGGGCTTCGCTTACTTCCCTTTTAATGGCTACAGCTCTGTACCATCAGCACTGGAGGCCCAGCAGGAATGAGAATGTGACCTGCGAGACCCACTAATTACAACCTCTGCTTCACTGTCAGGATTTGAGTTTGAAAAGGATACAGTGCAACAAGAGGAAGAGAATAAAACTCAAGGGCCTAAAAATGGTACATTTTAAGAACTGTGGAATTAGTTAACAAACACAAAACCAGACAAAAGTTTGTATAACATAGTAAATTTTTTTAAGAACAGGAGATACTGTCTTCAGATTCAGTTTATTAAAGAAAAAAAAAAGGTCAGGCTTGGTGGTGCATGCCTTTAACCCCTGCACTTGGGAGGCAGGGGTTAGGAGGTAGGAGTATCTAAGTGAGATCCAGCCTGGTCTACAAAACAAAGTTTCAGGACAGCCAGGACTGTTGCACAGAGAAACCCTGCATCAAAAAACTAAAACTACTAAACAAACAAAAAACCCAGCTGGAAGATAGTGGCGCACACCTTTAATCCCAGAACTCAGGAGGCAGAGGCAGGCAAATCTCTGAGTTTGAGGCCAACCTGGTCTATAGAGTGAGTTCCAGGACAGCCAGGGCTATACAGAGAGAGCCTGTCTGGAAAAAACCAAAACCAAGTAGTAACAATAATAATAATAAAAAAACAAATTTAGCCAAGTTGGTATGTCTTTTGCATCTACACACACTGAAGAAGGTAGCAAGCAGGAGACATTTCTTCCAGTATGAGCTGCACATCTGGACCTAATGGGTGCATCTTGAGGGGATGAAATCAGCAGAAATAAATACCATCAAGTTCAAGTTCATGCAACGGAAAGTGAACAGCACTAAAATAAGACAAAAAGCACTTGTGTTTCCACAAGTTACCTGAGAGGGGAAGGTCCGGCAGATCCAAGCGCTGAGCCATCCCTTTGCTGGCTGGCCGCATGGTGCTGTAGGTCGAGTGTCTCTGTCAAAAGCAAAGGGCACCTCAGCATGACAAGCTTGCACGTGACAGCAGCAGAACGCAAGTGCACACTGCTGTGCCTGGACACAACTCTCAAGCACATTGTCATTGTAATAAGTTCAACTGGCTTAAAGATAATCCCCAGTTCACTTCCACCACCGATTCCCTTTTCCCAGTGGCAACTGTTATTAATCTGTTTTAGGAATACCCTTTCTGGAATATTCCATACACTCTCAAGGATATCTGTAAACACCATATTTTAAGTGAGGTGGGACAGCATGCCTATGATCTCAGCACTGGGAAGCAAGAGACAGGAGAATCCTGGCATGATGGTGAGGGGTGCAGAAAAAGGGGAATTTGCTGGTCAGCTAATCTAGCAAACTGGTTAGCTCCATGTTCACTAGAAGACCCACCCTGTGCTAAACATAAGACAGAAAGCTATGAGGAAGATACCTGATAATGACCTCTGGCCTTCACATATACATGCACAAATATGCACACCTGCAGACATGTATACACCACATATACACATACTACACACATGCACACACACATACACACACATCCCTTCTGGGTCTCAAGGGTCAAAGAGTATATATAAAAATGATCCACTTCACCAATCATGAAAACACAAATCAAAACCAGGAGACACCATCTCATTCCAACTCTTAAGACTATTATTTAAGAACAAAAGAAAACACCAAGTATTGGTGACAATATGAAAAACTTAGAATCTGCATGCACTATGGGTAGGCATATAATGATGCTAGATAAAATAGAATGAAGGTTCCTCAAAAACTTCAAAATAAAGGTAGATGTGGCGGCACACGCCTAAATCCAACACTTGGGAGGAAGAGGTATACAAATCTTTATGGGTTGTGGCCAGTCAAGACTTTGTTGTGAGTTTGAATTCAGACAGAGTTACATAGCAAGACAGTCTCAAAAAAATATTCCAAATAGGTCTATCATATGACCCTACTTATAGGCTTTTAACCAGAAGAATTGAAAACAAGAGCTTCAAGAGATGTTTGGACACTCATGTTGACTGCAACATTATTCACAATAGTCAAGAGGTAAAAACTGCCTAAATGTTTGCCCAGCAACTCCTGTTGGATGGCAGAGTCTATCCTACTTCCGGAAAAAGTTCTGGTGATATGCAAGCTGACATCATGTTTATAGTTAGCAATACTACGCTGACCTCCAAAAAACCCAAGAGTGTGGTTGATTATCCTAACACATTTGACACTTGAGTCAAATACCTCATATTGTCCCATAGACACAAGTGCAGATCTTATCACACACACAAGTGTGCACACATACACACATATATCTACACATGCATGTGCACGTACATACACACATACACACACACTTGCACGCACAGGCTATTCCCATAAACAAAAATACCGTGTCTATAAAAGCATAAATGTTAACACCACCATATTTATCGGGTGCCATTTGGCTTTGTTTGTTGAACACATCTTGGAGTTAATTCTATGTGGGCCTGGAGTTGTGCTGGACTCTTGCCAGGCTGTATCCACTACAGATTCACATGAGAACTGCAGTACGAGTGACCACATGGCCCAGAGGGGCCTCTGCAGCCTGAATTCCACCAACTGCCACGTGCTTTTGGGCCATGTGATTTTCTGCGCGTTAGCTAGAAAATGATGTGACGCTAACAGTGTCATGGAAATTGGTGGGAGGATGAGACGACTAAAAATCCATTCAGAATAATGCGAGCATCTCATGAGTTAGCTACTATCATTTCCATAGTTCATCCGACCCACAATGAACAGCAATACTGACCTTGATACTGTCTACACACAGTTCACAGAACCATCTTGAAACTTTCCAGTGCATTTTTTAGGAGTCCCACTCTACACTGCATGAAATGTATGGTTCCCAGTGGTCCTCATAAATAAACATTGTTTTAGAATACAATTTTCAAAAAAAACATTTTGAAATTTTATTTTTGAAGTCATTATGTTAAGTAAAAGATTCCTAACAATTTAGTCTTACAGAAGAGCATCCAAAATTTCATCACCAAGTATTATTACTGCCAATAATAATAAATATTATTATGATGATATAGATTAAAGAATTTCCCAGAGAGGGGCTGGAGATACTGTTCAGTGGTTAAGAGCACTGGCTGCTCTTCCCAGAAGAGCCATATTCAATTGCTAGCACCCATATGGCAGCTCACCACCACCTGTAACTCCAGTTCCAAAGGATCTGATACCCTTTCCTGGCCTCCAAGAGCATTAGCATGCGCACGGTACAAATATATACATGCATGCCAAACACCCACACACATAAAATTAAGAAAAAAAGAATTTGAAAGAGAGAGTACACATGAATTGAACACTGGCACCTGTATGTCACAATTAGGAAAAAATGGCTTACATAATTGACTGTGCTGGTTAGTTTTGTGTCAATTTGACATGAGCTAGAGTCATTTAGGAAGAGGCCACCTCTGTTGAGAAAATGCTCCCACCATATGAGCCTGTGGGAAAGCCTGCAGGGCGTTTTCTTGATTAATGATTGATGTGGGAGAGCCCAACCCACAGGCAGTGACGCCAGTCCTGGGTTGGTGGTTCTGGATGATATAAGTAAGCAGTCTGAGCAAGACATGGGAAGCAAGGTAGTAACCAGTACTCTCCCATGGCCTCAGCAAGGTTCCTGCCTTGCCCTGAGTTTCTTTAGGGATGATTCCAAGCTCTAAGATGAAATAAACCCTTTTCTCCCCAAGTTGCTTTAGGTCATGGTGTTTTATAACAGCAATACAAACCCTAATTAAGACACTGACATAAAGAGAAAGTGTGGTGATCACAGGATAATATAACACAAGGAGAACCACAAGGCTGGTTCTCTCCTTCCACCGTGGGTTCTCACAGTCAAATTTGGCTAGGCTTGCAAGGCAAGTCCCTTTACCCACTGAGCCATCTCAACAACCTGGGGATTTTTTAATTTGTAGTGCTGGAGACTGAACCCATGGCCTTGTCTATACTAGGTAAGCATTCTACTACAAAACTATATTCCAGCTCCTAAGATTTTTCTCTTTGTTTAAATCAAGAAGAGTCACCAAAACTCAGAAGGTTGAGGCAGAAGGATTAAAATTTTAAGACTTACTTGGAGCCTGGGCAACATAGCAAGACCCTATCTCAAAAAACAAAACAAGAGCTAGGGACATAGCTCAAAGGTCGAGAGTTTGCCTAGCATGTCCAATTGCTAGTGTCACAAAGGTATTCCTCAATTACACTTGGCTGTTAACCACTAAGATGAGAATACATGTTTTCTTTCTTTGTTACTATGGTGAGTTCCCTAAATCTTCTTAATAGTTAAAACGTTCCATTCTTGGAGCAAAACCCCTTTGTCATATTTTTCATATACTATTCAATTAGGTTTGATAAGATTTTGTTCAAGAATTTTACATGGAGATTTGTGAGCCACTCACCTTTTAATTGTCCTGGTTTTTTTTCTGTTCTTACCAGAAATAATAAAACTACCCTGGCTCATGAGTTGAAAAGTGTATCCCTTTTTCCTAGTATTTGTTTGAATTCATAACTAGTATTGATGTTATTCCCTTGCTTAAGTGCTTTAGATTTTATTATTAAGCATTCTGGGTCTAGTATTTCCTTTGCAGAAATAATTTAAACTTCAGGCTACTAAAATAAACACAAACTTTTTTTTAATTATTTAACTTTATTTTATGTGCATGGGTATGAAGGTGTCAGATCCCTTGGAACCGGAGTTACAGACAGTTGTGAGCTGCCATGTGGGTGCTGGGAATTGAACTCAGGACCTCTGGAAGAGCAGCCAGTGCTCTTAACCACTGAGCCATCTCTCCAGCCCAATAAACATAAACTTTATGATTTTCTAAGATTTTTCAAAGTTATCAGCACAAAGTGATTATAATGATTTCTTATGATTATATGAGAATAAAAAAAAGATTTATTTTTATTTGGTTGCATGTGTCTGTGCGTGTGTGTGTGTGTGTGTGTCATGTGTGAGGGTACAAGTGGAGGTCAGAAGGAATCCCTGGAAACAACTGCTCTCCTCCAGTTGCTCTGGCTTCTGGCTTCAATCATTTTATGGAGAAGCTGTTGTCTGGCTCCCTTGACACCAGAGGCCTGGTCCTGAGTGTCCTAAAGTGCTTCTTTTTGTCTCTAGCAGTTTTAACTGATGCACCCACGTTGCTCTCTTTGTACACCTCTAGCCTGGGTTCACTGTCGTTCTTGCCTGTGGCCTGACTCTTTCATCAGCTCTCCAAACTCTTGGCTTTCTTTCTTCACATCTCCTTCCTGCCAGATCTAATCCTACCCCTTTTAGGAACTCCTATGTGACTGGAATTCTATAACGGACTAGAGGACTCTGTATATGGAAACAATAGCTGTACCAGGTGGTAGTGGTGCAAGCCTTTAATCACAGCACTTGGGAGGCAGAGGCAGGCACATCTCTGAGTTTAAGGTCAGCCTGGTCTACAAAGCAGAATTCCACGACAGTCGGGGATACTAAGAGAAACCCTGTCTTAAAAAACAAACAAAAAACATATTTAAGAGAAAGAAAGAAGGAAGAGAGAGAGAGAGAGAGAGAGAGAGAGAGAGAGAGAGAGAAAGAAAATGAATAGCTGTAAGGTAGGTTCCCATATGAGATTACCTTTCTCAAAAGATTTACTTCTGTGCCAGGAGGTACTGAAGGTGGGGGATAAACACCTAGATACAAACCAATGTTTTCTGTGGGTTTTAAAACTCAACAAATAAGCAGGCATGGTGGTGTGCGTGTTTGATTTTAGTACCTGGGAGGCAAAGTGGGTGGATCTCTGTGAATTCAAAGCCAGTTTGGTCTACATAGGAAGTTCTAGGTCAGCCAGGGCTATACAGTGATACCCTGCCAAACAAAAAACTCTTCAACAAAATAAAAGGCTTCTTTGATACCAAAGAAGAATATTTTAATAAGCTAATAGAAAGATATTTAAATGATACAAAAAGTTCTTAAAGCCATGAAAGAAAATACTGAACAGTGTTATCTTTAGTAAAAAACATTTCAGGAAAAACAAACAAAACCACCTCTTCAGTAAAAGGAAATTATGATTTCACAAGATAAAACAATCACTTCTAAAGAAAAGTCAGGCGGCTTGCTTTGTGTGTTGGTATACGTGTGAGTACAGGTGCCTGTTGAAGAGGCCAGATACATTAGACCCCTGGAGCTGGAGTTACAGACAGTTGTGTGGCTCCATGTGAGCACTGGAAACTAAACCTGGGACCTTTGTAAAAGTAGTAAGTCTACTTAACCACTGAGGCATCTCTCCAGCCCCTAAAAGAAGTACTCTCTATAAAAAATAAAGGTTAAAGAGAATGCATCAAAGTATCTTATAAACAGGAAAAAGCCAAAATCACATAGTAAAGTGGTCAGTGTGAAGGTAAGTACATACCTGGAAGATGCAAAGCAACATTACATAGTCATGTAAGAAGAAGCACACAACACACAAAAGTGAAACCCAGTGTCACCTCACTTACTAAAATCTTCAACATGTACACAACGTCAAAAATGCTTCGGAGCAGTCGGCGACCCGACTGGGAAGATGGACGCAGCCACCTTGACATATGATACTCTCCGGTTTGCCGAATTTGAAGATTTCCCCGAGACCTCAGAGCCTGTTTGGATTCTGGGCAGAAAATATAGCATTTTCACAGAGAAAGACGAAATCTTGTCTGATGTGGCGTCCAGACTCTGGTTTACATACAGGAGAAACTTTCCAGCCATTGGGGGAACTGGCCCTACCTCAGATACAGGCTGGGGCTGCATGCTTCGGTGTGGACAGATGATCTTTGCCCAGGCCCTTGTATGCCGGCACTTAGGTCGAGATTGGAGATGGATTCAACAGAAGAGACAGCCTGACAGTTACTTCAACGTCCTAAATGCTTTCCTCGACAGAAAGGACAGCTACTACTCCATTCATCAGATAGCGCAAATGGGAGTTGGCGAAGGCAAGTCTATAGGCCAGTGGTACGGGCCGAACACTGTTGCCCAGGTCCTCAAGAAGCTTGCTGTGTTCGACACGTGGAGTTCCTTGGCTGTTCACATAGCAATGGACAACACTGTGGTGATGGAGGAGATCAGAAGGTTGTGTAGGGCCAGTCTTCCCTGTGCGGGAGCTGCTGCACCTCCTGCAGATTCGGAGCGGCACTGTAATGGGTTCCCTGCTGGAGCTGAAGTCACCAACAGACCGGCGGCCTGGAGACCCCTAGTCCTTCTTATCCCTCTCCGCCTGGGACTTACTGACATCAATGAGGCCTATGTGGAGACACTGAAGCACTGCTTCATGATGCCCCAGTCCCTGGGTGTTATCGGAGGGAAGCCCAACAGTGCCCACTACTTCATTGGCTACGTTGGTGAGGAGCTCATCTATCTGGACCCCCACACTACACAGCCTGCAGTGGAACTGACTGACAGCTGCTTTATCCCCGATGAGAGCTTCCACTGCCAGCACCCTCCCTGCAGGATGGGCATTGGAGAGCTTGACCCGTCCATTGCTGTGGGGTTTTTCTGTAAGACCGAGGAAGACTTTAACGATTGGTGTCAGCAAGTCAAAAAGCTATCCCTGCTTGGTGGTGCCCTACCTATGTTTGAGCTAGTGGAGCAGCAGCCTTCCCATCTGGCCTGCCAGGACGTCCTGAACTTGTCCCTAGATTCTTCTGATGTAGAGAGACTGGAGAGGTTCTTTGACTCTGAGGATGAAGACTTTGAAATCTTATCCCTCTGAAAATCCTAGGGTTTGGGGATGGCCTCCATGGCCCTCGTTGGGGTGCTTTGAGAACCCAGACCTGCCTTGGGCACTCAGTGTCTGCGCATTCCATCACCCAGCCCACCCCTGCCAGTGCTGTGCGCCTGTGCCACCTCTGTCAGAGGGCCTGCTCTGCTCATGGACCAAGGACTGCGGTGCCTGGAGTCAGACTGCCTAACCCCAAACACAGCAAAGGCCTGTCCACATGAGAAAAATCGCCCATCAGAAGGCCTGGTCAGGAAGTGCGGTGAGCCAGGAGCTTCCAGAGTTCTCCGCTTGACACTGCCAGCCCCAGCCAGCATATCAGCTTTGGTCCTGCTTTTTCCTGGGCACCTGGTCTGTGGTTTATTTGGAATTAAAGCCCTGTTTGGAGTTGTTTAAAAAAAAAAAAAAAAAAAAAAAAAAAAAAAAAATGCTTCGGAAACAGAACTTTCTATGTGAACAAAATGTACACAGAAGTGTCTCAATGTGCGAGGACAGAGCCAATCCTTCTCCCTTTTTAACAGTACACTTTCCATGTCTAGGAATTGCTTCCTAGAGTTCTAAGGACCAGCCCCTCATTGCTCACTACTTTGAGACTGGAAAACTAAGGATATGCTTTCTAAACTCCTTAAAGCTTGGTTCACCATGTCAGACAGGCATTATCTCAAAACTCTGGAAGACGCCAGGAGGGTACAGCTGCCCTTCTGCTGCTTCTGCAGGCTGTGCATGCATTTGCTTTCCTGCTGCAGAGGAGCTCTGGTGTCTGATCCCACAGCTGTGGGTATTATGAGGCATGTGTTTCGCTGTCCTGGATGCACAAGTGGGGGTATATAGTTCTGAAGCTGATCTTAGGTCTCCTCGGAGGCCACTGTCCAAAGTAAGCACTTCGTGAAGGATATTCTGAATCCAGCAAAAACAGAAGCACATTTAAGGGGCAATTTGAGACGTTAGGAAGCCTTTCCCATGAGCTCACCAAGGTTTTAGCTATTTCTTCTGGTCTTGAAGTACCAGAGCCTTTCTGGTACTTCAACTAAATTCCTTTCTGATAACTAGAGCAATTTCCAACATTTTGAAATGAATCCTGATAGGCTCTCATACAGAAAGAAGGTTTCAGGACATCGAAAGCTTGCACAAGGACCCTCACTGTATTGTTTTTGTACTAAGTTAAATCTACGATGACCGGAACAGCCATCAAGAGTGACTTAGTAACTGCAGATGATGCAGATGTGGGCTTTAAAATAGAATGGCTATTACAGTGACGATCAACACTGGAAGTTCCTTTGATATAGTCCTTCATGCGATAAATAGAAATTCATTGAGCTCTACTGTGATGTAATGACCGTCATCCCCTGTTCTAGCCAAGAGACCTAGTAGTGAACAAAGTACCAAGTATCTCTGTTGTCACAGGTATTACACTGCACTGTTAAAGTGAAATGAGTGTTGGAAGGGTGTAGACTTTAATTTACAAGTCCTCTCGCTCTACAGGCACACATGGACAAGTGTAAACACCTGGGTTACACAAGAGCTGCCTCTGGGTTCTTCTATACCTGAATTGGAGAGACAGCAGCTGCTGGAGCAGTCCTCACTGGGATCCCACTCAGGGGACTTCTGGGAGTCTTGTGGCCAGCAATACTCTGTCCAGCTCCACCTGTCAAGGAGAGATTAGAACATAAATACCTAAATCCAGTTCAAAACTGCAATAATGTTTTTTGATCTGCTACCCTTGTTAGGTGACTCAGGATGAGCTGTGTGTGGTGGTGTACACATTAGTCCCAGCACTCGGGATTCAGGAGGGTGGCAGAAGTCAGCCTGGTCTACACAGTGAGTTCCAGGACAACCAGGACATAGGGAGACTTTGTCTCAAAACAAAACAAAACAACAAAACTCCCACAATGTCAGTATAATGTACTCTATTACCCTTTTCTCCTCTGCATTAGAGCTGGATTGGGGTCACAAAAGGGGAAGTGTGAAAAGTGTTAGGTGAGTGAGAACTGGTCTCAGATGTCGTTATCAGAGGAAGAGGAAAGGGAGTATGTGATGAGGATTTTCTTGGGGGAAAACAACAGGAGCGTTAATGCACCAATCATTACTGATGACTCATGCTCTATCTACAGACTGACTCACGGGCTTTTCCTGCCTCTCAATATGTTGTCCAATCTTAATCTAAGCAATTTGGAAACTATTTTAGCAGAAACAACCAGATCATCCTAGAATTAGCCACTGTTGCAGTTTTCCAATACAAAGCACATTTGTGGCAGTCAAAAGAAGGAAGTCATCTCTATCATGAACAGAAGCACAATGTTTCTTCAATATGCTATATTTGTGCATATGTTTAAAGTATGAATGTGTAATTGCCTCCTGTGTGTAAAATGCATAACCAAAGAGAAACTGTGAGTCAGACAGACAAGTCCAGAAAAAGCTGGCAACAGACAGATCAGAAGCAATGGACAGATCAGAAGCAACAGACAGATCAGTAGGAAAGCTCCCATGTAAGACCAAATAGAAAGACATCTAATAGCATATTGCAAGTGAGGATGGTTGAGACACCCGACAACGAGGCCAGATACAGGCAGGTGATGATCACTCCTGGTTCTCAGAATACAGGAAGTTGGTCCTGAAACTGCTGACTCCATGAGGCAGGAAAGGAATGAAGGGGTACAACCTGAAGTGGAAGTAGGGATGAGGCTGTCCCATTGTTACCCATGGCCTCACAGCCTCAGCAAGGCTCCCTGCACAGGGTGGCAGGAGCTAGGGGGAGCCCTTGGTTCTATCAACTTGGGGCCGGTGTGGCAGAAACAGGCTTGATATGTAAGGCTAGGGTTTGGATGTATAGTTTTGTGAAATACCTGAGTGTCCTAAGTCAAATGACTTGATCAGGGACTTTACAGTGGTTGCAGAGTCTGAAGGAGCTGGAGATGCTCTGTTGACATAGACTCCACGCCATCGGCCAGCAGCATCCACATCTGAGGGCTCTGACTCTTCATTCACAGGTCTGTATGACAAAGAGCACATCAAATTGAAAAGGTGGAGGGTGTCCTCCACGGGGGAAAAGACAGAGATGGAAACAAAACCAATGTGGACAAATGTGTGAAGCTGGAAGGGGAATCCTAATTTTAAAATTAGTTTTCTGAATTTAAAATTATGTTTAAACTGCCTTAGGAAACAGTCAGGAATAATATATTTATAAATAGAATAATATCTCTAAGTGAAAAACACACGAATATCTCTGCAGTTGTGAAGAAATATACAAGTGTTATTTATCATAAATAACTGTTAGGAGTGTACACAGTGCCCTGTTGGCACGTGCTCCCTCCAAACCACATGTGGCACACTCAGAGGTTGGATAGATGAATCCCAAGACTCTTTCTTAGCTAAGGTTTCATATGACTTAGACTCTCCATCAGAGACTTGGGCAAGAGCCAGGACACCAGGCATTTACTATGTTAACACAGACTGTAACAGAGAGAAGGTGCTCCAGGGGCTAGGAACTATAGTTGCAGTTTTCTAAACAGACAGGCAACCTCCTGGTTTAGGGTTCCCACCATGGTGAAGGCAACAGGTCTTCCAGTAGCCCAGTTGTGTTGTAACTCCAGAAAGCTGTTCCTGGAAGCTCAGTCTATAATCTTGTTGATTCAGTTTTCTCCGCAATTCTGCAAGTTACTTAACACTTTTCTGTCTACGCCACATAAAGTATAAACCATTACACCCACCAGTCCTTCATGTGACACTTGCCCTCTGAGAGTAAGAACGGAAATTCTGTGCGAAGCTTCCACTCTCATGCAAATTTTCTAGTATGTTGTATGGTTTCTAAACACTAGCAGGGAATCACGGGGGACTATCAAAGACAGATCATATGATTCGGCTCTCATGTGTGGCTTTCTTATCTAGAGGCTTTTAGGATGTCATTTAATCTCCTTGTGAATGAGCCAAGATGAGAATTCCCAACCTCCCTGTTGCTAAATCACTGTACTTTTTTTTATTATATCATATTGCCACAGCTGTTATGCAAGATGACTGATTCATGAGAAAGGCTCAAAGAGAATATTTCTGGAAATATATTTTAATAAGGTCAGCGAAGGTTTAAAATATTTCCTGATTTTCTGAAACTAATCTAGCTATGCATAAGCTCCTACAATTGAATTTACTGTCATTATTCTCTTAGCTTTCTTCTATTGCTCTGTGACCAAGAAAAATATGCTAAATTTAAGTGAGGCAGAATTAAAGCAGCCAAACTACTCTGCCCTATACTCTTGATTGCACTGTTCCTCTTTTTGAGTGGAAAAAAAATCAGTAAACTGAAAACTTTCTTGGGAGGAACTATCAGGCATTTCAGAAATGGTAAGGGACTGATTTTTTTTAAAGTAATTTATAATGATTTGATGCAAAGAGGTGGTTGTTTTGCTCCCCACCTTGTGTTACATGATATAAAATCAGATGGCTGGCCAGTGTGATTGTGTAACCCGTCACCCCAGATACTGAGAAGCCAAAGGATGATCACTTGAGCCCAGCAATTTGAGGCTAAGCTGGGCAAAACGGGAAGACTCAACCTCAAAAAAGAAAATAAATAAAATAATTAAAGAACAAAGGAAAATTAGCAAGTAGATATGTAGAAAGAAAATGAAACCAGTTTAAGAGATCAGGTCTGGATAGAAAAATAAAAATCTTATTCCCACATATGTGACTCTCAAGCACATCAAACAATGGGCCGACAGTGAGACACCGTTCATTCCATTTAACTGGCTTATTGCCAAAGGAGCAACCAAGGCAGGTCCTTTAAAATATTTTATTTAAATGTTATTCCTTGTTAATTTAGTAGGAATAAAATAGAGGATCTACATACAGCAAGTTATTCTTTTCAGGTGTCTAAGTTTCCCAGTGATATGAAACATCAAATGATGTTTGTATGGCCTCAGAAGGACACAGCCTAATGGAAAGGATGCCTGTTTTCACATAACCAAAGATGATACTGACCAATCAGCTGGATTGGCTTTAACAGTAAGAATAAGTCTGAACATTATCATATGAAAAATCTAAAATAATCAAATATCTGAAATTAGGGACTGGAGAGATGGCTCAGCTTTGACTGTTCTTCTGCAAGACCCAGGTTTGAATCCCACCAACCACACAGAAGCTCACAGCTGTCTGTAACTCCAGTTCCAGGAGATCAAATGTCCTCTTCTGACATCCATGGGCATGAGGAAGGCATGTGGTATATATACACACATGTAGAAAAAACTCATATACATATATTTATATATACATATATATTATTTACAAAAATTCCATAATCTTTTGAATGTCAATATGGTTCCACTATTGATAATTCCATACTTGACCCCAAGTGACAGGCTGTGGATGCATTAAAAGTATAATACAAAGTCACCTTCAGGCTTTGTAAAGTACACATGACACAGCAATGAATTAGAGGAGAAGGCCCAGGTCACAAGCCCCCAGACATCTAATTATACATATGTAAATACTTAAAGAAAAAACTGAGAAAAAAATCCTGTAATTTAAAACACTCAGATAGAGAACACCTGACCCATCCTTTAATTGTGAACCAGCTGAAATTCCCTGTACTAGATTGTTTTGAGAGCTGTTATGGTCTGAGCAATAAATGAATGATCACATTGTGTTCCCAAGAGGAATATGAATTCTGTATATTATGAAAGATATTAAGAAATATTTAATCAGCCAAGTGGTGGTGGCACACACCTTTAATCCCAGCACTCAGGATGCGGGGGCAGGCGGATCTCTGTGAGTTCGAGGCCACCCTGATCTACAGAGTGAGTTCTAGGACAGGTTCTAAAGCTACAGAAAGAAACTCTTTCTCAGAAAAAAAAAAAACCCAAGAAAGAAAGAAAAAAAAAAGAAATATTTAATCATATAGGAATAGCTCAGTAAATTCTGTAAATAAAGGGTAAAATGCAAGATCATACACTTGGCTAAGCCAACTGTTCAAGGCCAACTCTAGCCTCTAGGTTGGATCACACAAGGAGTCAAATATGCCTTGAAAATCTAAGTCACCCAGAGGCACAGCTTCTGTTGGCTTCAAAATACGAACACACTCTGGTGCTCAGTAAGCCCAACTCATTAGTTTTCCCTATAGCACTGTGCAGTTTGCTCTTTTCCTTAGCCATATCCTGCAAGAAATGGCCAGCTTCTAGTTAGGAATGACATCTAAAACAGAACCAAAGCATGTCTGCCACCACATCTAAAGCTGTAAGAGTGACTTCAGTAAATGCACAGCATAGATCTTTACTGTATATGCCAGGAAGTGTAACATGTCGCAAAACCAGCATCCCAGACTTGGGAAGACCGAGGAAAGAGTATCCGAAAGAATAATTTTCTACAGAAATCCCTAACGTTATTTAAGTTTTGAGGGAAACTTGGCTACATGGTACCCAAGTGATGAATCTGGGTTATCAACTGAGCTTGTAGGGGAGTGTTTGTCAAATTCTCTGTAGTGTGTGCATGTTCCGGGAGAGGTACACGCCTAAGGACAAAGGCCACCAGTACTCACTTCAGTAGTCTCTTAGTTCATTACTTTGCATGTGGGAATTGGAAGCCCATCACCTAAGAACAGAAAACCAGAGGCCAGATGCTCTGGGGCATGAATGCAAATGGGTTATGTGTTTGTCAAAAGGCAGCATTTCCCATCAACCACTGTTTGGCTGCAGGTCCACCTTATGTGTCTTTTGTTGTAATTTAACATATGTATACACACATCTGTGATGACTTTCCCTTCATATCCACCCCCCCCCCATCCTCTCAAACCCACAGCTTTACTTTGTTTGGCTGTAGAACAGAGCTTTCAAATAGTGTTGATTTTTGGTATCACTTGGTGGCATTGCCTATTTTGGTCCAAGTCCAGGTGAGCTCTTGTATATTGTGATTTTTGAAGCGTTCAAATGTTAACTCTACTTGTCAAGTGTCACATCACAATGCTGATGTGCTTTCACACTCGACAGACTGTAAAGAGGAGTGGTCCCACCAAGCTCATGCTTACACCTGCCACGCTGGAACAATAGAATAAAGCCTGGCCCCAGGCTTCTCACAGTGCCATTGTGGGCTTCTGTGACTCCTCTCTGTCCATCTAAGCTTTCAGCTTTCAGCTCAGCCACGGAGTTTTGTTCCTTTTTATGTCCTGACTCAGTGCCTTTGAACATTCTTTGCCCTAATCTGGGATGTCATTTTCACAAAATTATTAATGCTTTCAACAGATCTAAAAGAAGTTTGTTGCTCTTATTATAAGGCAAAAATTATGAAGTCTTTGATCTCAGGAATCAAACAGTATCTTCTGAAAATCACTTTCTATTTTCAGTACTAGCATACAGAACAAGGGAAAAACATCAAGTAAAATGGTAGCTTAAACACATCTTATTTTCCAAATCCCATCAAGAAGAATCAAAGCAGTTAAGCATCTTCCATCAGCAACAGAAACTAAGGAAGGGTACCATCCATGGCTTAAACTTTAATTCCAGCACTCATGAGTCAGAGGTAGAGGTTGGCAGAGCTCTATGAGTTTGAGGCCAGCCTGGTCTACATTGTGGGTTCTAGGCCAGACAGGATATATAGTGAGACTCTGTCTCAAAAACAAAACAAACTTTTAAACTCTCTGGTACACAGGAATATATATGTAAGTGTGTGTGTGTGTATTATGGGTGAGGGTACCAGGGGCTTTCCCCCAATTCCCTTACAAAGAGAATAAAGATGATAGGGGTCTACCTTGCTAGTATCCTCTAACCCACAGGGTCAGGGCTGGAGAGGAACATG
Source organism: Microtus pennsylvanicus (assembly GCF_037038515.1). NCBI lineage: Eukaryota > Metazoa > Chordata > Mammalia > Rodentia > Cricetidae > Microtus > Microtus pennsylvanicus. The sequence continues at coordinate 59,353,016 of NC_134589.1, forward strand.
AAGCCAAGAACATAAAGCACATCCTTACAGAGCATCAGGAATATGAGCACTATCTGAGGAGTCCATGGAAAGATGATCCTGGCCAGGAAAAGCCATGCACTATATCTAACATGGATAATAACGAAGCAAAAGCAGACCCAGAAATATGGCTTCCACATCTAGGTTTTTCCAGAGAAGAAACTACACATCAAGGAGTTTCAGACAGGGTCTCACTATGTAACCTGGCTGTCCGGGAACTCACTGTGTAGATTAGGCTGGCCTCAAAATCAGAGATCCACCTGCCTCTGCCTCCTGAGAGCTAAAATAAGGTGTGCACCACCACACTCAGCAGGATTAAAGGTGTGAATCACCACACGTACTGAGCACCTTCTCCTTTTGCACACTATTTGAACTTCAATTTTCATTGAGAGCGCACCCTCTAGTTTATGGTAGAGTAGATGAGTTGAAGCATTCATTGATAGGCAGAGTGGTGTATCCAGGTATAATCTACAAGTACTCAGGGAAAGGTCGGGCCCTGAAATATTTTTAGCTATTTAAGCAAGAGTCTGTGATGAACAGAAACGTCTCCTCACATAAAAACATTAAAAAATAAAAAAAAACTTAAGTCCTAATCTACAAAAATATTTCGTAAAATAATAATCACATTTAGGAGAGAACAGACCTTCAGAAGTTTATGAAAGGAAAGAGGCACTTGATAATACCAACCTTAAAATTTCATAAAATAGAATAAAAGATGAAATAAGACAATTTTACTTATGGGGTTGTTCTTTCCTTCTTTGTTTCTTCCTTCCTTCCGTTCTTTCTCTTTTCTTTCTTTGAAAAGAGATATCTTTTTTTGAGATAGTAGTCCTAGCTAGACTCAGACTCATTGGATAACCGAGGATAACCTTGAATTCTTGATCCTCCTGCCTCTACCTCCCAAGGGCAAAATTTACAGACATGTAGTACCATGGCTAGCAAGTTAATAATTGTAAATGAAAGGCCAAGTTTAAATATGTGTACACACACACACACACGGTATAATAATCCAATTAAAATATTTGGAAGCAGAACTAATTCAAAAGGAAACAAAAGAAGAGAGTATTTAGAAAGGCCTCCCTGAGCACAGGGAGCACAGATGAAATAAACAATGAAAAGTGACATTTCTATTCAGCAGAAAAGAATTATTTTGATAATAAATTATGCTGGTTGGACTGGCTATGTATATGGAAGAAAAAGAACTGCAGGTTACATCAGATTCAGTAAACACAGGTGGATCAAATGTCTGGGTGTGAACATTCACATGCGTGTGAAAGGAAGGCTACTTAATAAACTATTTACAAATATTGGAGTGGAAAAAAATCTTACGCACATACACACACCACCCACCACCCAAGAAACAAAGGAAAATACAAATAGATTCTACTATATGAAAGTATTAAGGGCTTGAGATGGTGAAGTGCTTGCTACACACACAAATCTCTAGGTTCATTTCCAGCATCATAAAACAATAAAGTTCTGAAATTATAATCAGGAAAATTTTTTGAACAAAGTTTATCACAAGAGCCCTGCAAAAATGCAACCAGTGATTAAAATTCAAACCGCAGACTCCTCTAAATAATATTTATTTAGCACATTATAAACACTTACATATAAAAACATTCAATAGTATCCAGAGTAAAGACAGATCAATACACAACTGCAAATATAGCTGCGCACTTGAAGTCAAGGCTGCATTTTCCTCACTGTTTATATATGAAAATGTTCGGCACATAAATTTTAAGTCATTTTGGAATTCTCAATCTGATGAAAAGATCTTTCAGGACAAATTCCAGTCCTACTTGGACAGCTAGTATCTTACATTATTTTTACAAGTTTTCACACCAAAAATTTTTACAATTTTTCTAGTGAAATCTGTGCTCTTGAAGTTAATAACCTCAAAATGTCTTCCTGAGTTTAAGAATAATTCCGCATCTTAATTTTCATTTTCTCACAGATCAACTCATGTCCTCTCTAATACGATGTAACTAGAAAGCCTCCAGGGATACACTGGAGCTGCCTCTCACACAGGAAGCATGGCAGATCTCTCCTGGAGCTGCCTCTCACACAGGAAGCATGGCAGATCTCTCCTGGAGCTGCCTCTCACACAGGAAGCATGGCAGATCTCTCCTGGAGCTGCCCCTCACGGGAGAAGTGCAGTAGGTTTTTGCCTGATGGACTTGCTGAATCAGATACAGGTCTTTACACATACACGCGTTTCCAGAAGTCAAATCATAGGCTGCATTCCAGACCACTCTGAGCTGTGTGCTTCTCCATTGAAAGTCTTTAAGTTTCCCAGGTGAGTTTCATGTATGAGGCTTTTGTTGTAAGTTGTCCTTCATTAATTTGTTAGGTTTCTACTGGCGTCTTCACCTAACTACATCCTTTATCATCAACCAAACGTGTTTATGGTTAACCTACCAAAGACTCTGGAAACCAACCAAAGCTCAGGGGCAGCTTCCTTCAGATGAGGTAATGAAATGATACCATGGCTTGAAAAGGCTCAAGGAAGCCTCAATGTTAGGAGCAGAACTTTTTCTCTGGTCTAAGGCATCATGCAGATGGCTTCTTATTTTGCTATAACTAGCATGAATTTCAAAACTGTTGGATCCTATATTCAAGTAGGCAGCAAAAAAGTGAACACCACATGGGCTGCATTCACCAAGACCTGGGGCTTGCTAAACCACTATTCTTTGTGTATTCTAGTTACATATAAAATATTTTTTTTTCAAGACTTGTATTTTGTTTTTCCGAACTTCATTTTATTCTCCAGAGGGAGGGAGGGAGGGAGGAAAAAGGAGAGAGAGGGGGGGTGGAGGGAGAGAGAGGGAAAAGGGAGGGAGGGAGGGAGGGAGGAAAAAGGAGAGAGGGGGGTGGAGGGAGAGAGAGGGGAGAGGGAGAGAGGGAGGGAGGGAGGGAGAGAGGGAGGGAGGGAGGGAGGGAGGAAAAAGGAGAGAGGGGGGGTGGAGGGAGAGAGAGGGGAGAGGGAGGGAGGGAGGGAGGGAGGGAGGGAAGGGAGGGAGGGAAAGGAGAGAGGGGGTGAGGGAGAAAGAGGGAAAAGGGAGGGAGGGAGGGAGGGAGGGAGGGAGGAAAAAGGAGAGAGGGGGGTGGAGGGAGAGAGAGGGGAGAGGGAGGGAGAGAGGAAGGGAGAGAGGGAGGGAGGGAGGAAGGGAGGGACGGAGGGACGGAGGGAGGGGCGGGAAGAGAGGGAGAGAATGTTGAATTTTCTGAGAGAAAAAGGGAGGGAAACATTTTTGAACACGTGATCAGGCAGTGAGCTGATTCCAGGGTGAAGGAAGCTAAAGACACTCTGGCTGTAATGACTCTGTGTGGAATAGTGAATGGCACAGGAGACAAGTGCGCTCTTTACACAGTGGTAATCTCCTCTACAGATCCCCCTTTCATATAGAAATGGCAGTAGTTTCCAATCATGGCAAGGGCTGGGCTGTCTTTCTTCCACCAAATGCTCTGCTAGCTGACAGAGACCATGGAGCTGTGAAGATAGAAATGGGAGGGAAGGCTGGTAAAGGAGTTATATAAGCCAGTGGGATCTCTGTTTACAAACACAAGAGCTACCAGCTTATCTGTCTCACAGGGAGGAGCTAATACCCAGAATACATAGCCACCATGTTTTCATTTCTATTGCTGCATTTTTTTAAATCTTTTTTGAAGCTAATGTTCTTCGGATAGAAAAAATGGCAGACTTCAAAATGCTATTACTCTACTTCTTCCACCAGAACTTCTCCAAGAACTGTCCTGATAAAGTAGAGACATCCAGAATGCACACCAGCCCCTGACATTTGGGGAGTTTCATGCTTCCCTCCATCATCAATGCCAAAAGAAAAAAACAATGATTTTTTTTTCTTTTTACTGTTCCAGCTTAAAAATTCTAAAGACTCAGGGAAGAACATATCCATATTTTCTAAAACAAATCTGTAAAGATAGGGGTCAGAGAAAAGAGGCATATATAGCCCCTTAGATTATAGTCTGCTAGGCTACACTACAGCTAGGCTGTTAGCTCAGAGATAGAGCACTTATGTGCAAGATCCTAGGCTTGGTCCTCAGCATCACACACACACAGACTGAAACATCACTAAATAGGTATCTAAAGTCATAAATGTGTATTTTAACAATGAAAGCATATACAAGTGACTGAATTATGATTGCTGAGAAGACCATAGAAGATGGTCAATTTTTACTTTCAGAGCCAAATGAAATGCCTGTGGCCCTAGGAATGCTAAGGTTAAATAAGAAACTGCATAGGAATTTCTATGGGAACTGGTCTCTCCACCACGGCCATGGATTCAGTAACACAGAGAGCTCCAAGAGATGTTTTAGTCACCCAGGAACATTATACCTCCATCATATGAACTTCTAGCAGCAGCTACAGAAAAAGCACACGCGGTGTGGCTGTGAAATGTTAGAGCTTAAGGACGAAACAGGGCGGCACAGGTACACACGACGGACGTTAGTGCACAGCGTATATCAAAAGCCAGCTCCAGCAGTCTGTATGGGACAAGCTACCATGCTGCTCACTTAACTGAGGGTAACATGTGCACTGAGGACAATGTGTGATCCAGGGGAAATTCAAGGATCAACACATGTGAATCTGAAACATTTTATTTTGAAAGTTAATGTTATAAATTAGGAGCAAATATTTAGTGTTTTTAGTAGGTTCTTTCTTTTGAAGATGTCTTCCACGAGTGCTTATTGGTACTATTATGATAAACTTTATAAGAATGGGACAAGTCATCTTAAAAATAATTTCCACTATTATTCATGACACCTGTGCAAGTCCTGTTCATCATCAACACCTTTGGTTAGAAGGACTGTAAGTGGCTCCATGGAATCCAGACACTGAGATGTTTCCCTGTACCTACTGGACTCCAGTACTCAACTTCTTAGGAAACAGATCTAATGGCTTGCTGTATGTATGTATGTATGTATGTATGTATGTATGTATGTAGATGCTGGAGATTAAACCCAGAGTCTGGTACACACTAAGCAAGCAGCATACCAATGAGGTACATCCTATCCCAAACTTGATGTTTTAATTTTAATGAGTTTTCATTTCAATGCCTATCTCCTAACTGTCCAAACAGAGAAGCCATGACTGAGAAAGTTATGTCTTATACTTTCATTCATTAATTTGTATGTCCGGAAAACAGAACATCTTATTCAAATTCTGGAAGAAAAATATCAGGCCTGCAAGTCACAGCTAACATTTGGAGGTGGCTATCAGTGAAGTTCCAAGGACTACATGGGAGAGATGGCAGGGCTTTCTGACTCAAACCCTTGGGATTCTGACTCAAAAGAGAAAGGTCAGCTAACCAACCAGCCTCAGAATGGGAGAGTTTGGAAGAATTTACAAACACTGTCTACTCATAGTTCCTAATCTAAACAGAGCCGCACAGGAAAGGAGACAGTGCCAGTGGGTGAGAAGAATGAGTTTACAGAGCATGATTATTCTCTGTGACTTTTGCATATTTCTCTTTATAGCTCATGCAATTTCTGTTTTATGATTGACTGTTGCTGTTAGAATAATTCATGCATGAATAGTCACAATTGCTTTATCTTATGAATTAAATGCTTTGGCATCATAAAAAGAAATGAATTAACAACATCAAGATATTAGTATTAAGATATTGAGATACATGGGGACATATATGTATATATATGTACTTATATTGCTATATACATATATATGTGTGTGGATGTATATTTATACACATATTTGAGGAGTAGCTGTGTGTGGTATGTGTATATATGTGTATGTATGTATGCTCACTTGTGCTTGTATGTACAGAGACTAGACAAAGATGTCAAGTGTTTTTCTCTATTGCTCTCTGCCTTATTCTTGTGAGACAGGATCTCTCAATGAACCTGAAGTTCGCCGTTTCAGCTAGGCTAGCTAGCCACTGAACTCCTGGGATCCACCTGATTGCAACCCCAACTTGTGCCCATGACCAGCTTTTTTTCTTGGTTACTGGGAGTTTGAATTCAGGTCCTCATGCTTACAAAACAAGCATACTTACATACTGAGTAAGCCATTTTTCTAGCCCCCCACCCCTGTTTTATGATTTTTTTTTCTAAAGATAGGATCTCATGTAGTTCATGCTGGCCTCAAATTCACTTATCCTTTTGTTCAAGTATGGGCTAGAGATGTCACCAGCATACCTGGCAATCCCATGAGTAAGATCAATTATTCTGACTCTAAAGGAGTGACGGCATGTGCCTACAGTTCTAAATACTAGGGAAGATGAGGTGGGAGAATTACTTGAGCTCAAAACAAAACACTCAAACCATACGAGACACAAAAATAAAATAAAACACATTTGAAAATACAATGGGACTAAAGAATACTAATGAGTTAAATACAACCCACTTCACTTTAGTTACTTGGTTGTTGATAACAGACGCTGTTCTGTACTCCTACCCAGGCTCCTCATTTGCTTCGCTCTACAGTGATTCCTTTGAATGTCCGCTTACACAGAACCGGAGTATGAATTGCTAGCCCCATGTTAGAGTTGGGCTGCATTTCGGTTGCGCTTATCTTCTCTCAGCTGTGCCTGGAGGACCTCATCAGAGAATCCTCTGCAAGCTGTCTGGCTGTGTCTCTCCATGAATGACCCTTGGGTTCTTACGAGATGACCGTCAAAGTCAAATCGCATGTCAGGCAAGAACTTGTTCCACCAAGATGGAAACATTAAGCTGCTTAGGAGCTTTGAGGATATGGGCTGGCTTCCATTTTTGTTCATATGGTAGGTTCGGGAGGGCACTGAGTTACCAGCAAGGAATTTTCAAAAAGTCAGTTCTTCAAGGAGGCAGCTTGTGAGAAGTGTGAAATCAGATACACTAGCATCAGCAGGTGTCCCATGTCTTGCCAAATGCAATGAGAGGCAAATCCACTCTGAAGCCTAATGGTAACCGTTGTCGGTCCTAAAGTTCTGAAAGGTTTTGTGATAAGTTGCTTGACTTGGGTAGTTGGTTTAAAATGTTCAGGAAAATAAGAAAACGAATGTGTTTTTAAAGGGACAGAATGCAGCATACAGACACAGACAGAGGTTTCCTGTTCCGCCAGAGTTCCGGCTGGGATCTGAGACCCTACACGGGAAATGCACCATCTTGTACAATAACCTATGCAGAGTCACCATAGAAATGCAAAGCCCATCTTTTACAAAACATTAATCTTTAAAATAATGCACATAGTAAGCAATACAAGTTATGGCGTGGTTCCTCTTCCAAAGACATACAATGTGGAAGCAAGACAGACAACAAAGGCAGGTACACAGGCAAACAGAAGGATCATGTGATCATCTCAGTGGGGGACATCAGGAAACCTTTATTCCTATTCTCCTTCTGACTTCAATTTTAAAAAACGAAACAAAAACTTCACATTCTTTGGTGGCCAGAAAGGAACTTTACTACAAAATAATGGTCCTGAGAGCTGACTACCGAATCCTTCTGTAGCCAAAGGAACAAGGCACAACTGAAACAGATTTGATAGACAGAATTCAAAGAAACAGAATTGTGAGAAGAATCTAACAACTTTCCCAAGGCTGTGAAACTCATGATCACGGAAAAGACCCCAGGCTCAGCAAGAAAGTCAACATCAGTCTTTCTTATCCTGGGAAGCATGAAGATTAAGGCAACCTCCAGACTAATATTTAGAAGCCACTAAATTTTACTTTAAAAGACAGTATTTTATATTTGAAAGACATTTGGAAATTCAACATTAATTTCTGAACACTCAAAATTCTCAAAGGATACTGACTCCCAATTAATGGAAAACGTCACACTACTAATGACAAAAGTGCTGTTTATAATTTTGTCTATGAATCCCACTTAAATTTAAATTTTATTTAATGGGTATGAGTGTTTTGTATGCATGCATGCTCATGTATGTGCATGCCTCGTACCCCCTGAGACCAGAAGAAGGCATCAGATCTCCCCTGGGACTGGAGTTACAGATAGCTGTGAGCCACTGTGTGGTTGTTGGAAATCCAACCAGGGTCCTCTGAAGAGCAGCCAGTTCTAGTAATTGCTGAGCCATCTCTCCAGCTCCCCACTTAAATTTTATATAATAACAAATTTCAAGTTTGCTTTAGGAACACCCTCCTCTTAAACACGATTAGACTGAGGTATTGTGAGCCACCTGATATGGGTGCTGGGAATTAAGTTCAGTGAACTCACTATGTAAATGAGGATGACTCTGACTCCTAATCTTCCTGCCTCTGTCCTTGGGTTGGGATTACAGGTGTCAGTCACCACTGACCCCAGCAGAAACATGACTTTTCTTGTTTCTTTTTGTTTGAGGCAGAGTCTCACCATGTAAGGTGGCCTTGGCTGGTTTCTTCTGTCCTTGTGCCTCTACCTCTGAAGTCAAGGCCTTTTTGCAAGAGCCCATGATCAGCAATCAGGAGACACAGCCCTGGGCTGGTAGGAATGGATCCTTTATCTGGAGGCAGTGCTCCTTCAAAATCATTTTAACTTTTCCTGATGTATGAGACCTAGGCAAGTTAGTATTCGCAAGTGTGCTCTCCCTATGGTGATAAATACTAAAATCTAACAGGTACCCTTTCTTTAAGTACAGGAGGACATCTGGCTAGATCTTTTCCTTCACATGTAGGTGGTGTGTTTTTTCTAAAATCCTGTGCAGAACCCTGACAGAATGTCTTTAGCTGCATAGTGACGATGGTAGTGGCACAGTGATCCTAGAAAAAACACAGCAAAACCTGGCACAGAGAGACACAAAAGCACCCCATCCCCCCATGACTCAGCAGCCTAGCCACCACACACACACACACACACACACACACACACACACCACACACAGATCAAGAGAGAAGCAAAGCACTGGTCATGTGCCCATTAGACTCACAGAAGTGTGGCCCTTCCTGTGACCCACCTGCTGTGTCCCTGTATGTCCCCTAGCTCCTTCTGCAGCCTGGCATTCTTCTCTTCCTCCTCCAACAACCTCCTCTTCACAGTTCGCAGCTCCTGTTGAGCCTCACACTTGATGTCATTGGCCACCACCACTGCAGTCTGCAGGTCCGCCTGGAACCGCCTCCATTCCTCAGTTTCCTCCTAAAAAATGACAGAACCCACATGTCCCTCAGATACTGGGCAGGGAGCTGGGGTCTCTATGCATGGGCTCCCGAATCCTAGTATCAGTCACTAAGAAAGAGGATTACGCAGAAAGATGTGGCTTTAATGGTGTCCCACTACTTGGAAGAGGCACAAGAGGTAACTCCTTGGTGTTACAGAGTTCTGCAACTAAGAACTGATTGCTTTAGTTTCATATCCAGCCAGAAAGGATATACAACTCAGATTTATGGCCTCAAGATGTTCTAGGACAATGGCTCTCAACCTGTGGGCTGTGATACTTTGGGGGGTTGTATATCAGATATTTATGATTCATAACAGTGGCAAAATTACCGTTATAAAGTAGCAGTAAAATAATGCTGTGGTTGGGGGTCATCACAACATGAGGAACTGTATTAAGGGGTTGCAGCAACAGGAAGGTTGAGAATCATTGCTCTGGCAGAAGCTGGCTGGGTAAAATGGCAGGGTATTTTCCCAGTGTTTCAGACCTAAGACAGGAATAATGTCCAATAAGATGATAGAGGAGGTTCCTGGTCAGGGCTTACCTTTATCTGTTTTGTCAGGGTCTTCAACTGCCGTTCTAGGTCTGATTTCTGCTCCTCCAGCTTGATCACACTGCCTAAAAGGAAATGAGTTAGACAGGAGTTAGAAAGTTGCAAGGCTCCTGGACAAGATAAGCTGCAAACCAAGAGGACAGTTCTAGAGACAACAGGCTTAAAACCTAACCCTCTCCAGTAAGTTATGTTGTAAGGACTCTAAAAACAGGGCTAGAAGCAGAGTCCTCCATGACAGAATTGGATGGCAAACCAGCAGTGCTTGGGTTATATCTTTAGAAGGTTGTATGCACTGTCATGTAGCACTACGGAAGGAAGTCTCAACAGTCACACAGCTCACACTCTTACCTCGGGCTTCCCTGCCAGTCACACACAAGCTTCCTGAACAGCCTTTATTACTGAGATTTGGAGGGCTCTGATGTAAGAGAGTCTACTGGTTATTACTCCTGTGACTTTGAAATTCATTTCTAGAGTCACCATTCATAATCCTGAGAATCACATGGGACACAGGTGGGCAAGCGTAAGCTCTAGACCCATGGGTTCAGAATCTCTGAAGATAGCCAGGATCTGGGCCCACATATAGAACAAGTCCACAGGTGGCACAACTACCTTTCGATAATTAAGAACTAATTCTGTCTCTTGTTCTCCCTGTCTCCAGCTCTCTCCACACTGCTATGAGCCATTTAAATGTAAGTATCAATACGACAATCACCAAGCAAAAATTCCTAGTGTTTGTCTATTAAGGATATGAATCAAGCCAGCAATAATGGTACATACTTAAAATCCTAGTCCCTAAGTCACAAAGTACTCTCTCTAAAAAAAAAGAAAAAAAGGAAGAAAGGAAGGAATGAAGAAGGAAGGAAGGATGGAAGGAAAAAAAGATCGAAGGAAAAAAGAAAAGGAAAGAAAAAGACAGACAGACAGAAATAAAATTTTAATGAGAGGGGGTTGAGGAGCAGGCTATGAATTAGAATCTCCAGAGAAGGCTGGGATCCATACAGTAACGTCCTGCCCAGAGGCTCTGAACCAGCTTTTGGGGTCTGAGGTTTATGTTTAGGATCAATGCCACAGAGTAAGAAGTCCCCCCCTTCATTTCTTGTTGTTTTGTCTGTCTCTCTCAAGGATCTCATGGGAGGAAAGGATTAATCTAAGGCTGGATTTGAGTGTCCCCGTCTTCCTGACACAAATATACTTTAATAATACCTTGATATCCCTAGCAGGAGTTTAAAAGCTTCTCAGAAGATGGTCCGTGTTATTTTCAGTCTCAGATATATTACGATATAATCACTAGATGTGCGCCTGAAATTTGCTCTGGACATTAATTATACACTGGTTTTCTTGGTGTGTCTGGGCTGACTTTGAAGGATTTAGAGACAATACAACCACATTCTCCACAGTGCTAAATCACAAAGCAAAACAAAACAGAACTTGTCTCCCTTGACCTTATTCTTTATAAAGAGGGTGCTATGTTTGGAAACAGACAGTGGCCAGATATTTAATTGCATTCTCAAGAACGACTATTGAGCCTGGGTGACACTGAACGTCAATGCTCTACAGTCCATGACAAAGGCAATGGCACTGCCTCTCTGACATTAGTCTATTAATCCAGGCACAGAGCACACCATCAGCTCCTCTCACAGAAACCATGCTTACTCAACTAGAGAATTCTGGGCTGTGGCGTTCAAAGGAAACACAGTGCTGGATTTCTGTAAGATTCTGGTTGCATTTTTCATCATCTGAAATACTGCTCGTACGTTATAGTTCTGCGAGCCAGAGTCCTTGTAAAATAGGCCAGTCCCATAGCATCAGGAACTTCATCTGCCCTCATTTTTTCCCCCAATACCAAACAGGAACTTCTAACATTCTTCTGTAGCTCCCTTACCTATGCAATCTTCTTGCCATAAGTAACCTTTCTCTTATGCCTATGGGTACACAGTGAGAAGGAGTGAACATTTTCCTGGCCCTGGGCTAGGTTATGAAGAATTCCTCGTCTCTGGCATTGCAACACTGTCGGCTACTGGCCTTCATTCCATGAACTTATAAGGCTCCTCCCCACCCATCGATGAAGATGTATCACTGTGCATAGCTGCTATCACCCCAGCACTTGTGTTAGGATTGCAGAAGGACCTTCTCCTCTGTCAGGATACACTGGACTCCTGATAGGTTGACAATGAACTTAAATTCACCATCACAAAAGCTCAGGCCTGACCAAGATTCTCTAACACACCTATTTCTTTTAGTATTTCAAATATCAAAAACCATGAAAAACAAGTACAAAAGTGTTTGTTTGTGGGACAGCATATAAAAACCACTTGCGGGCTCTTGTTGGCTCAGTGGGTAAAGGAACTTACCATCAAGCCTGACAACTCTGAGATTGATCCCTGGGACCCATGTGGTAGAAGGAGAGAATCAATTCCCACAAGCTATCTTCCACACTCAAAATAAATAAAATTTCTAGGAAACAACCTTCCTCAAGACCCAGCAATACCACTTTTGGGTATATATCAAAGGATGCTCAATCGTGCCACAAGGACATGCGCTCAACTATGTTCACAGCAGCTTTGTTTGTCACAGCCAGAACCTGGAAACAACCTAAATGCCCCTAGACTGAAGAATGGATAAGGAAAATATGGTACATTTACACAATGGAGTCTACACAGCAGAAAAAAATAACATCTTGAATTTTGCAGGCAAGTGGATGGAGCTAGAAAACATGATTTTGAGTGAGGTAACCCAGATCCAGAAAGACAATTATCACATGTACTCACTCATAAGTGGTTTTTAAAGATAAAGCAAAGAAAACCAACCTACAAATCACAATCCCAGAGAACCTAGACAAAAATGAGGACCCTAAAAGAGACTTACATAGATCTAATCTACATAGGAAGTAGAAAAAGACAAGATCTCCTGAGTAAATTGGGAGCATGGGAACCTTGAGAAAGGGTTAAAGCGGAGGGGATAGGCAGGAAGGGGAGCAGAGAAAAATGTAGAGCTCAATAAAAATCAATAAAATTTTAAAAAAAGGCAAAATAAATAAAATTTAAAAAAAAATTTAAGGAAAAAAAAGATACTTGTACACAGTATCAGAATTTAGATCAGAAAGCAGAAGTCTCCTGAGCTGGGTCTCTGCTGGGAACAAAGATTTTTCTGACTTTTTGGCTGACCTTTCACCTCTCTCTACACATCCCCAAACCAGGAAGGTGTTTCGAGTACCAGTGGGGGGCGTATGCGTATATTAGTGAGCAGGTGAATTCAGGAATACAGAAACTGTGAGTAATGAGTCTGCTGTGCACACATGGTAGGAAAGCTCCTCAGGCAACTAAACAATTAGTAATAATTAGTGCCATACCAAGTTTTATTAATTAAGTCTTGTTACAAAAGCAAAGTTCATTAGATGTGATATTTGATAAGGCTGGTTTGAACAAAAGCAAAGGATATTTAATTAAAAAATTTTTTTAAATGTCTACCCCCACCCAGGGCAGTGGGGGCACACATGCCTTGAGAGGAAGAGGCAGGCAGATCTCTGTGGGTTCAAGACCAACCTGGTTTACAAAGTGAATTTCAGGGCTGCCAGAGTTATTATACAGAAAAAATCCTGTCTCAAAAAACAAAAACAAAAACCAAAAAAAAACCAAAAAAAGGAAAAAGTCTTCCCCTATTCAAAGCAGTGACGTCATAAAGCCATATACCAATGCCTCTTCAGATACCAAGTGCCTAACAAATCTGTGAGAAACCCTACACCTTCCACCAATGGGAAGCACGCTGGACCTGACCACAGGCATGTATTATTTGTTTCACTCTGAGCAGATGACCTAGCTCTCATACATCAGATTCTGAAGGCAACACACCGCTGACACAAAGGCTGTGAACAACTTATTCTAAATAACACTCTTAAGCCCTGAAGGTCATCCTCAGTGAAAAAGCCTCTCATGGTGACAGCTGAATTCAAAGCAGGTTTGGTTGTCTAGCGATGGAGGCCTCAGGATGCTGCACAGGTACACCTAACACGTCCAAAATGCAGCTGACCTCCTGCAAGAGCTGAGGTCATCTATCATCTGTCACCCAGCTTTTTATTTAATTTCAGAGATTACTGCTTGTCTCATAAGTGCTGTTTGCTGGGAGATTACAGTGATCAAAAGACAGGCTCCCTGACACCCCAGCCAACACACGTCCTTAGAAGCTCCTCCCGTCACCCACAAGACAGCATCTGCCACACTGGCTGCACCTCTCCGGGTCTGACTTGACTTACTTTCCAGCTCACTGATGAGCTGGTTGTTGTGTAACTTGACGGCACGGTGCTGCTCCACCTGATCTTCCAATTCAAATATGGTTTCTTTCATGTCTTTGATTTCTGCGTCACTCTCTGAAGCTTTCTCTTGTAATTTTAGGCTGGTCCTGCTCAGTTGTTCTGCTTGATGATCACAGACCTCCTTCAGGTAAGAGTAATCTTTTTCCATCTAGAGAACAAGGAACATTGTCAGTTTAACAACAGCAACAACAACAACAAACATTCATATATCTCCAGGAAGACTTGCTGGATGCACTGGCATATGCCACTTCTTGCTGTTCTTCAGTCTACAAACAGGCAACACTATAAATGTTAAGAAAGAGACAATGTGTCCAGAGAGCTGGGTTCTGTGCCCCTTTTTGCAAGCAGGGGGGTTGTGGGGAAGTACTCTTATCATAAGTGACTCTTTCTTCCCTTACCAGGGCAGAACAGGGAATCAAGAAAACCTGAGGACACCCTAACCTCACATTCGCTATAAAGCAGCGCCCTCTGCTGGTGAGATTCAATGTCCTGGACGCCTGAGCCACAGATAAACCTCAACCTTAGAACACCAGGTTACGTTTCTTTGGAAGACACCCTACATAAAAATCTGGGTGCACTAGAAACAGAAAGTCATCCAAGCACATTAATTGCATCTGATCAACTTTAATTAACACACTTAGATGGCAAAAAACAAAATAAACAATGCACAGACTTAACAAATTTTGCCATATTTGCTAAATCTTTTAATTCAATAAAACACGTTAATGCTTCAACCTTTTCTTCTATTTCAGCAAGTAACAGGCATTGTTGTAAAGTTAGTGCGTGGTCATTCCTTGAAGGCTTTCCCACACTTATTACATTGTGTTTAAGCCCTTGATAATATATAGACTCATTCTAGGTATTTTGAAACTTTACACAACTGGTTGTATATGTGTGTTGACTTGCAGTATGTAATTTGCCTTTGTCTTGTACTAGACAATGTTTATTATGCTATTTTAATTTTAAATGTTAGTATATGTAGATTGATACACACTACAACAGGTTACTTATTGTGGCCTGTGCATTTTCACATGTATGTAGGCACATGTGTGGGTGTATGTATACAAGTTTGCATCCATGTTTAAAGGTCAGAGTTTGACATCAGTATCTTCCTTGACCACTGTCTACCATAGATTCTGAGGTAAGAGCTCTCCTTGAACCCAGAGCTAGCTAATTCAGCGAGCCGAGCTAGCTGGTTTGCTCTGGGGAGTCCCTGTCTCTACACCCTGAGTACTGAGATTAGGCAGGCTACGATGCCTGCCCCATATTTTACCTGGGTGTCAGGGATCCAAATTCTAGTCCTCATACTTCCATAGAAAGGGCTTTACCATCTACTAAGTCATCGCCCCAGCTGTCACTAGATTATTTTAATTATTACATACTGGAAATCCACTGCCATTCTGTTATTATAAAAAAAATGCTACAATAAACACTGTCCTTTTTCTGTCACAATTTGACATTAGTAATAGGCATATATTTACTGGACAATATAAGCTTGATATATAATAGATTTCTTCCTGTTTTTAAAGTCTGGGGTGCAGTCTTCACATCCATTTTTTTCCAATTGCAGTTCTGGCTGGGGACTCTATAGGAGCAGGGAGCTGGTCTACTTTATCTACCACAGCACACAGCAAACTTTGAGTCTTGCGGGCTCATGGCTAGACTCCTCAGGCAGAGGCATGTCACCTGGAGCACAGATATACACATGTGACTAGTGGGAAATACTATGAGTGTAATATTTCTGGAGATATGATGAGGGAAGTGGCTGAGCATCCTGAATGAGGTCTCTGACCTTCAGAGATCTTGATGAATACACTGATTCATCATGATCATGGGCACCAAAGAGCAGCATGCATGGGGAGGGAACAGAAGTACAGACTGTGGTGAATCTACAAATCAATACTGTTGCAAAAGCAGTCACTTCTTCTTGATATAAAATATATCCTCCAAGTCTAATGAAATAGTCAGAAAACTTTGTTGTTTTTGTTTGATTTTAGAGTTTTGGTGGTTTTTTTGTTATTTATTTATTTATTTAGAGATAGGGTCTCGTCTTCATAGCTACATAGTGTCCTGGAGCTCACTATTTTGACCAGGTTGGCCTCAAACTTGCAGAGAGCCACCTGCCTCTGCCTCCTGAATGCAGGGATTAAAGGCATGCACTACATGCCCAGCCAAAAAAACTTTGCTTTTTTTAAAAAGTAATTTTACCATTTCATCTCATAAGGACACTCACTAGATCCAAAGGAAGTTGTTAATTATGTTCATTTTATAGATTAACAAACACATATAGGGAAATTAGTCAAAAAGAAGAATGTGGGCTGGCGAGATGGTTCAGCAGTTAAGAGCACATAAGAGATAGTTCAGCTGTTATGAACACATACAGTTCTTCCAGAGGACCTCAGTGACTCCCAGAACCCACACTGGGTGGTAACTCCAGCTCCAAGGAATCTGATGTCCTCTTCTGGCCTCCACAGGCACATTCACATAAGTGGCACGTCCATACTCACAGGCACGCAAACAAACTATTTTAGAAAATTCAGCATGCCAAGCAGCAGAGAACAAAGCTCTGTATTTTTATGACCACTAGAGTTCTAAGATGCCTCTTTTTGTGATACTGGCCTCCTCCTGCCCGGCAATGCAAACTTTTGAATTTAGTTTTTCTAATTACACGATCAGATAGAAACCACTTCCAAGCACTCCAAGCATCTTTCATCTCCAGTCAGATTCAAACAAACAGATTACCTCAGAGAGAGGACATCAAGAGTCCGTCCTGATTCACCAACAACAACCAAACCAGGGTAGCAACCTAGTCAGCTGTGATCAGACCAGGCTAGAATCCTAGGACGTCACCACCCCCTCCACTGTCCCCTTGTGACAGTGAACTGGGGAAAAGCGCTGCTACAGGTCAGTTTCCTTGGAAGTACCTGGAGAAAGGCATGTGCACACAGCAAAGTTTTTGAGGCGTGCTCCCGATGCTCACTGTGGGAAAGACGCGGAAGCGGGACTGGTAGAAGTGGCTGTCTCGCAAGGGCATCCACTGAGCCCTCAGGAAGAGGGCTACACCCAGCGTTCCCTTGTTCTGCCTCAGCTGCAAAGGCCGTGGTCTTTATTTTCTCAGTGGATTAGCCGTGAGAAGCACCACCCAGGGAGGGCCATCTTGGAAGGGGCTCCAGTTGGGTGCTGTCAGCTGCCATATTGATCCCCAACAGTTAGAGAAAAAGAGTACTTTGGTCGCGGGAGTCCTGGGTGCAGATGTTAGAGGGTTATATTGCCATAAAGATTATCTGGAGTCTTTCCTGCAGGAGATGTGTGACTAACTGGCTGTGACGGCTTTAGCACTGGGTGAATGGACTACATGGAACAATGATTTCTGTAAGGTGAATCTGTAGTCTTTAGTTTATTATGGTGAAAAACAGCACAAAGGACATCAAGATGGAGATCAACTATGAACCAAGGCCTTATCATAACACAAACTACCCCCAAGGCAGAGAATGCTGAATAAACTGAATAAGAAAACAAATGTATAGCCAATACAACAATATCACCAATGCATAAGGAAGCAAAAGTCCAGTACATTAAAAGTAAAAACACGATGTGAGGTGAAAACGGGGTCTGAACATTTTGGTTACAACTGTGTTTAGTAGTTTCTGATGACAAAGACAGCATCTTGGAAAATCAGGCCCGGCCTTTGAGAAACCATTTTATCTTCTACTCAAATAATCATACACCAGGAACAGAGACCAGGGTGGGCACAGAGCTAGGTTACTGCCATAAATTCTGAATGGATTCTAGCAACATTGAATTTGTTCAGCCAGGAAGGAACACAGGGAGTGGTGCTGCGCAGAGGAGAAGCCTGGCTTGTGAAACCCCTGCTTCTGTTGTCAAGACAGCAGCGTGGAGGCTTTGTTTCCACAGGGCTGGGGATGAACCCAGGGCCTTGTGCATGCCAACACCCTACCACTGTGTAACATGCCCAGCCAGAGTTGGTCACTTTACTAGATTTGGTTATTATGCTGTCCCTTAAATAATTTTAAATACTAAAAAAATAATTAAGAATGGAGATCAGTCAAAGATGTTAAGATTCCTCCCTACCCTTTTCTCTTTTTTAAAAATTATTTTATGTGTATGGATATTTTGGCTATATGTGTTTCTACACATCACGAACATGACTGGTGCCTGCAGAGATCAAAAAAGGGTATCAGAGCTCCTGGAACTGAAGTTACAGACAGCTGTAAGGACCATGTGGGTGCTGGGAACTGAACTCAGGTCTTCTGGAAGAGCAGCCAGCACTCCTAAATGCTGAGCCTTTGCCCTAGTCCTCACCTCCCTGTTCAATGGTGCCTCCTCCCACAGAGTTAGACGTTATAAACCTACGAATGTGCATCAGGACATTATCATTACATACATTTTTACTGCTTATAAAGGGAAGGAGGGGCGAAGGAGGTCATGACCTAGGAGGCAAGTGGCCTAGAAGTTGAGCAGTCATCGATGTCATGTCAGTGACCGTACCACAGGAGTTGAGCAAAGCCTTGGTGAGCAGATCTGAATGCTGTTCCTGCTCCCAGGAACTCTCCTCATGCTTCTCTGGATTCTATGTGTCCTCTCAGGAAACAGCACAACCACGCTTCCAGCCACCCAGGCCTAGATCTGTGCAGGGAGTGAAATGCCTCTTTCTGCAATCCCCAATAACAAGTCAGTACTCACCAAACCCTACTATGTCAAACTCCTAATCTAAGTGTCTCTCCATTCCCTGCCCTCCTATTCCCACCTGGTCAGCCCTTGGCTTTCTCATCTGTGGCCAGTTAATCTTTCTCAACTGGAAATGTGGTTCTATAATTATTTTTAAAGATTCCTCAGACCAGGCCAACAAGATGTGGGTGAAGTCACCTGCCACCAACCCTGACCTGAGTTTGCTTCAGAAGCTCCACAGAAGAAATAAACCCTGACCTCCACACATAAATTGTGGCACATGCACCCAAAGCAAAACAAATAAATTAAAAATGTAAAAAAAACCCAAAAAACAAAAAATACAAACAAACAAAAACAAAGACTCAAACTAAAAGATTAAACAACAAGACAAGCTGGATTTCATAAAATTAAAATGGCAAAGTATGGCCCTCCAGAGACATTATATAAAACAGTAACAAATGACCCTAATTATTGAATAATAAACAAAGTGGAGTGTATCTGTACAATGCAGTATTGGCCAGGGGAGAAAAAGAGAAGTTCTGACACACGTCACACATGGATTTATCTTGACAACACCATGCTAAGTGAAGAAAGGCAAAGGCAAAAGGCCACATCATGAATGGTTCTATAAATGCCTGGCAGAGTCAAAGCAGATTACAGACAGCCAGGGGTTAGGAGGGCATGACTTGGGGAGTTAGCTGCTACTAGGTTCCAAGTTTCTTCATGGGAGACAAGAGCCATCAATCAGACTATGGTGGTGACTGCACAACCACATGACATACTAAAAAGCACTGATCTGTTCGCCTTTTTAATCAAAGCTCGATAAACTTTTTTTAATCCCTTCCTTTCCTCTCTTTTCCCTTTTTCATCCTCCCCCCATCTTTAAGACAGAATCAGTAGGTAGTTGAGACTGGCCTCAAATACATAATCTTCCTGGCTCAACCAACTAAGCATTTGGGATTGCAAGTGCGTACCATCATGCCCAGCCAAAACCACTTTCTTCAAGACTGATTATTATTATTATTATTATTATTATTATTATTATTATTATTATTATTTATACAGTGTTCTGCCTGCATGTATCCTTGTGGGCCAGAAGAGGGCACCAGATCTCATTACAGTGCTTGTGAGTCACCATGTAGTAGCTAGGAATTGAACTCAGAACCTCTGGAAGAGCAGTCAGTGCTCTTAACCACTGAGCCATCTCTCCAGTCCCAAAACTCCATTTTGGGGAGGGGGGAGGTTCAAGACAGGGTTTCTCTGTCTAACAGCCTTGGCTGTGCTGGAACTCACTCTGTAGACCAGGTTGGCTTGAACTAACAGAGATCCACTTGCCTCAGCCTCCCCAGTGCTAGGGGGATTAAACGCATGCGCTGCTACCACGAGGCCATGTTTTTTTTTTCTTTGCTGTAAATTCCCCCCACCTTATCAAAACAGTGTAAAGATCTCCTAGTATTAAGGCTTTACTTTCTCTGAACCAAAGGTTGCTGGTTTTAACACCAGTATATAAGTCGTGAGATGTGATCTGAACAAGATCCTGTCTTGTCTTTCATCTCTTTCTTCCTTTTTGTGTGAGACAGGGCTTCTGTGTAGCCCTGGTTGTCCTAGAACTCACTCCTGTAGATCAGGCTAGCCTTGTACTCAGAGATCCCTCTGCCTCCCAAGAGCTGGAATTAAAGGCGTGTGCTGCCACCACCTGGCTGTCTTTCATTTCAAGAAGCAGTGCAAGTTCACAATTAAGGGTATGTGTAATACGTACAGTCTGGCCTAGCTTTGAAACCTGACTTCAGCAATGAACAAGTTAGGCTAATAATTGCTCTCTGCCTTGGTCTGCACAGTTGTAAAGCAACAGATAGGGACTGAAGAGATGGCTCAGAAATGAAGAGCACTGAAGCTCTTCTATATCACCCGAGTTTGGTTCCCAGCACCCACTTCAGGCAACTCCTAACAGTCTCAATCCAGCTCCAGAGGATCCGACACCTCTGGCCTCCATGGGCACCTGCACTTGTGTGCACAGACACACACACTTAGATAAAATTAAAAACAGTAACAATACATAATAAAATAATGTGGTGTCTACCTACAGGAAAGGCTATATATAGTTAAAGGACCTAGAGTTCTTTTGCTCAGTTGGGACAAAACCAGGAACAGACAAAATGCCCGTCAGACCCGACATCAGCGGCTCTGGACTCTTTAGTGTACTGTATGCTCTGAGTGTCAGTACCTCAATATCCAGCCATGGTTGGTCAATCCTCAGCAGCCAGAGCTACTCGTTCTTGGGGCCTCTCTGGAACTCTTCCAATGGCAGGGCCACTTGTCCCCTGCCGCTTCTCTACAGCCCTACTCTTCATTCTTGGCCTTTCTCGGTGTTCTGTTCTCTACAGTACTTCCCTTTCCACAGCTCTCAGCTTTCCTCTGCGCCCAGGAGTTCTGTAGACATCCTCTAGCTGCCAGGTGTGCCCGAGTCTAGCAGCCCTTGGTTGTGATCTGCTCTTGGTGCAACTACCTCAGCCTACTCTACCCAAGATAAAACCCCGAGTAGGAAATAAAATGACAAAAACGTACTGGAGACTGTGCTGTAGCACAAGAGGACAGTGTGAAAGATGGAGCTCTCCTGGACTACTCATGAGACACAGCAGGGGGGACGACTGTTCATATGTTTAGAGAAGGGAAGGATCATATGCACATACAGTCACTGGTCCACCAGTCTGTGCAGGGCTGCCTGTTTTAAGACCAGGGTATAAATTTTTAGATCTGCATTAGGTAGATATGTTCCTCCCTAACCAAGCTGGGAACATCTGCAAAGTGGGCGGAGATATAAACAGTGGCTTCTATGGCAGCTATGACAGCTGAGGCTGCTTCTGCAGCTGGAGCAAAGCCTCTCAGGGTTGTCAGGATGACAGTCTTCAGGTAACTGAAGAAGTGGCTTCTCAACGAACAGCTTCATCTCATATCTTGTTTTCCTTTGGGAATGGGTTCCTTCAGTATCATTACTAGAATCCCTGGTTGTTATGGATTAGTTGATATTCTGCAGTGGGGATACACTGAGCCATCAGTCTGTGCTACAGTTTGGATATGGTTGTGTCATCACTCAGACTCATGTTGAAATTTTATTTCCAGTGGTGTTGGTATTAGGAGGAGTTATGGATAATCTTAACTGTCAACTTGCCTAGATTTGGAATCACCATGGAAACACATCTGGTGTGTGTCTAGGAAGACGTTTCCAGAAAGGTTTAACTGAAGAGGGAAGACCTGCTCTCAATACAGATGGCGCCAGCTCCTGCACTGGGGTCTAGGACTAAGTACAGGGAAACCAAGATGAGTGAGAGCATTCAGCCCTCTCTGCTTACAGGCTCCAGGGTGAGGGGCGGCCGCATGCTCCTGCTGCCAAGCTTCCCCTCTTGTGATGGACAGTACCCACAAACTGGGAGCCCAAACAAATCCTTCCGTTCTTAAGTGTTTACTATGTATTTTCACAGTCATGAGAAAAGTAATGAATAGCGGGGGTAAGGCCTTTCAGGAGTGATCAGAAGGGGTACTACCCTCATGAGTATGCGTGTGCAGTCTCATGGGATCTCTCTTGCTCAGGAGACTGTTATAAACGGAAGGTGGCAGCTTTGCTCACTATCTCACCCATGCTTTCTCGCACGAGCTAATTTCTTCTTCCCATTCTACTGTGAGTAGAAGCCACATGAAGCCCTCACCAGACACAGCTGCTTGGCTTTAGACTTCCAGCATCTTGAACTAACAGCTCAAACAATCCTTTCTTTTCTGAACTACTGAGTGTCAAGTATCTGGTAAAGCAACAAAAGTTTAAGAGGTTTTGGATTTGCTTTTTCAGTGTTGATGTAATGCAGATGTATTATAGCTCATATAGATCTGTACTCTCTGTACACAAGGCAGTGCAATATCACAAACCAGGAGTCCTAATACCTATAGAAGGAACCCTGTGTAAGTAGTGTTACATCTTGAGTATGTTTTTCCCTTAGACTCTTAACTAAACACTGGCTAGACTCCTACAGTCAGTACATAATAATTTTAGCTGGCAGAAAATAGTACATAATAATTCTAGCTGGCAGAAAATCAGTAAATATATGAGCTATGTGAATTACAGTTTAATTATTTAAAAACAGCTTTAAGTTTGCATTTGTGTGTTGTGCTCTACAGAAAACATACACTTTCCATGTCCTCCAAATAGATTAAATTTATACAAGATTTTACTGCCTTTACTTTGGCTAAGCTATACAAAAGAGCAAAATTATAACTTTAAATCAAAACAGGGTAAAGCTAAAGAATTTTACTCAAGAAATCAGGAAGGAAAACAAATCTAAAAATTATTTTAAACAAGCTGGGCAGTGGTGGTGCAGGCTTTTAATCACGGCGCGTGGGAGACAGAAGCAGGCGGATCTCTGAGTTCAAGGCCAGCCTCGCCTACAGAGTGAGTTCTAGGACAGCCAGAGGTGGGGGGACAGATTACAAGTGGAACTTTTACACTGATCTAACTGGCTCACTGTATTCGTGGACTGTGCCACATGTGCTCTGTTCCTTTACACAGAAAGATGAAATATTATAATCCTGTCGATATAGATCTGTATGCACACCCTGGTATGTATGAACTGAGAAAAATGTCTAAAAGATATACAGCAAAATGCTGGCAGATTTCTCTCCAGGTGGCAGGACTAAAGGCAGCGCCTGTTTTCTATACTTTTCTGAAGTTTACTAAATCTTCTGTAATGAATTTAATCATTTGTTTAGGAAAAGAAGCTATTTAAGATGCCAAATTACTTAATATTTACATTTACTGTAATGATAATCAAATTGCCAGAGACAGAAGAGAAAGAGATTAAGGAAAGACTTCAAGACGGTCCACGGGGAGCTGGCAATAGCTCAGCAGTTTAGAGCACTTGAGAGGACACGGGTACTATTCCCAGCATCCACATGGCAGTTCACAACCCCAGTTCCAGGGTATCTGATGTCTTCTTCTGGCATCTGTGGGCACACATGTGATGCACGTATAGGCAAAACACTCATACAAATAAAATAAATATTAAAAATGTTAAAAAAGTTCCATCTGGAAGATTAAATATTTTACAGAATAGGTAATGACTGATCTTTAAACAACGAAAGAGAAATTCTTACTTTACAAGTGACTTAATGCAAAGCTTCATTAGTCAACATATAATTCAAACGAGCACCTGGCTCATAACCACTAATGCTCCCTTCCGTTCCTTCAATAAAATACCTATGGATTTACAACAAAGACACAACCTACACGACCTACCACCAAAACCGTAAGACAGCTGTACAGGACTGGGTTGCAACTGACTGACCCTAAAACAGACAGACAACAAGCAAAAATCTCCCCAGGAGCTCACAGCATAAACTGGTGGGAAGATGCTTTCCCCCCTCCCTCCCCAGCAACACCGCAAGTCATGGCCCAGAGCTGGAAAGACACAAGGAGACAGCACTGTGAGGCAGACGACCGTCACAGTCACCACCGAGAAATCTTGTATCATCACATAATAACATTCCAGCCAAATCAAAGAAAGATTTTAAAAATGAAAGCCAGGACCAATTATTTCATCTTGGGCCCTCGGCTAAAATAATTTCAGGAAATGATTAACAGATTTGAATGACATAATTTAGTACCAAGTTTTGGCAAGGACTCAAGGAAGCAAGTACTTTCATGAACTGGTGGGAACAAATTGGCATATTATTTCTGGCGGGCAATCTGGCTAAATGTGTTGAAATCTTTAAAATGTTTATACTCTTTGACTCACTAAGTCAACGTCTAGGAATTTTTCCTGAAGAAATAATCAGAGATATAAAAAATTACTTTTAATATTCCAAGACCAGAAAGGACATAAACAACAAATAATACACACATGGCAATAACAGTGGACTAGTGAATATAAAAGTTACTTGATAAATCCTAGCTGGCATTTAAAACAACATTTAAAGAGTCAATGCTGAGAATATGGTCAGAAAGCATTAAATGCATCAAAAAGGCAATCAATGTATACAGGATGGTTCTAAATTTTATTTTATCCTATGTTCGTGTGGTGCTAGGAATCAAATCTAAAGCCTCAAGGATGCTCTTCCAACTAGATGTATCCCACCGCTGATATTCTCCATAACTACATCATACCATATGATATAATTCATTATATTTCCATTAAACTTTGAACTATCTGTGCAGAAATCTGAGTGTTTTTACTTTGGAGTCCCCAGTGCCAATCTGTCTACATTCTAATAGATCTTCGAACTAGAGAGTTGGCTTCACAAGGACAGCTGAACAACTGATTCTCTTCGCCCCATGATCTTAAGGACAAATACTAGTTGAGAGCCCTCTCCTTACCTTCGCTAAGAGGCTGGAAATGTGTTTAATTTCACCATTCGCCTTTAGCAATTCTTGTCTGAGCTCCGTGCAAGACAGTTGCAATTGATCTTTCTCAGCTCGAGCCACTTTCAGCATTTCTTGAACCTCGAAGTTCTCTGCCGTCTGCCCCATGGTACTGCTGGCCTCCATGGCCTTTTGCTTATCAGTCTCCAAATGAGCCTTCAAGGACCCATTCTCTATTTTCAAGCCTTCCAAGGTAACCCTACATTCCTCCAAAGTTTTGGCCATCACACTATTATTACATCGTTCGTGCTCTAGGAACCCATTCAGTTTTTCATTTTCCTCCTTCAGGTGCTTGATCATGTCTATAGCTCCTTGGTTTTCTTCCTCAACCTTCCGTAGGCTGCAGGTCAGCTGCTGCTGAATGTTAAGCAGCTTCTCTCTTTCAAAGCGGCTCTTCTCCAGAATATCCGTGCACTTCTGCTCCAACTCAAGGATTTTTCCTCCTTGGGCACTAGGTTCCTCATTCTTCACTCGTTCTTGTAAAAGGTTGATCAGTTTCTCGTTTTCCTGACTCAGCTGTTCTGCCCTCTCTCGGTGCTGGTGGAAAGAGGTCTCTAAAATGGTCTTCTCATCCACTAGCTTCTCGTTCTCGGCTGTCAGTTCCTGCACCATCTGCTGCTGGTCTGATAACTCCTGCAGAGTAGCCTGCAGCTCTTCAGCAGTGCTGTGCTGATTCTCCTCCATCTTCTGTATCTTCTCAGTCAGAGATGCCAAGGACAACTCGCTCGCATTGTTTGGGGAGCTCCCAATAGGGGAGCACTTGGAGCCCTTAAAAGAGTTGCTGGTGGCTGACAGGGGCCGAGATGGTGTGTCTGCAGTGATATGCTCAAAATCTGAGGCATCTGGTGACAGAGAGGCTTTAGTGACATCACTGCTTGAAGACCCCGATGTCCGCAATGTACTTCCATGTGTGCTTCTTCTATACTCGTCCACTTCATTGGACAACTCATTTCCAACTGGGCTTCCGAAGCTGGACTCCTGGGTTATGGATGTCGGGCAGCTGCTGTCACCAGTGTGACTTGCTGCCCCTTCTGAATTTGGTGACTGCTCAAGGTAAGTCAGTTTCTCCTTCAAGGCCCTGTTTTCTTCCTCGAGGTCAGCAAGTTCTTTCTGAAAGGTCTTGTTCTTCTCCTCCAGCGTTCTTATCAAAGGTTCTGCATCACCTACTGGGGTTGATGTTCCCTCTGCGCTTGGGTCTGATGCATTGGTATCCTCAGTGCTTAGGGCCCACCTTTCTTTACATTTTTTTAGTTCACTTCGAAGCCGGTTGATTTCACTGTCTTTGGTTTTGGCTTCTGCCAGAAGTTCCCGAACCTGGGACTCGAGTACAGACTTCTCTGTGCCTTCATGGTCTTGCTTAGGTTTTGCAGAGGTGGGTCTCAGGTGCTTGGTAGGAGTGGGGGTGCAGGAAGAAGTTGGACTAGAGCCCAACTTCTTTGAGCTGGAGGGACCACGTGGCACAGATCTCTCTCTTGAGATAGTTACTGAGAGTTCTCGTGGAGCTGGGATGCCTGTCCGTTTGGATGTTGGAACAGCCCCTAGAGACAAAAGATGAAGAAAAGAAAAGCAAGCATTTTAATAATGAAACTCAAATGTCTTCAAAACATGGCTGTCACCACCAATCCAACTCTTCTCCTCCGGGTAGTTACTCTGGTTTGAGAAGGGCTTCTGTACTCTTCCCACGGGCTTGGGTATTAAGGAAAGCAGACTCAGCCTGGGCAATCCAGAACAGTCCTGTCCCCACCACAGTTGGTGATTCAAAGCAAAGACACATAGCTCAATTAAGATCTATGGACACAACCAGGAATTCAAAGCTGCCATACTAGGTGGGGACTCAGAGCAGAGAACTGATTAACCATCAACAAAGAAGCTTCTTCTTGCAGCAGACGGTAATTAACAAAGAGATCCACACCTGGACAACGTGCAGAGCGTGAGGAACTCTGGAGCACTCAGCCCAAACGGGATGTTTTTACCAAAGCCCCCCCCCCCCCTTTAAGGATAAGGGATCTATGTGGAAGAGGAAAAATTTTACGAGTCAGAGGTGGTGGGTGACTCCCAGGAAACAGTACTTCCAGCTCTAACAGGACTGACAGACATGTGAACTCACACTGACAGCATACATACCACACAGATTCAAATCAGACACAATCCCAGCACTGAGAGGAGAGGCAGGCACAAAGTCCCACTCCTAACCAAGAAACTATTTGCAATTGATATGTGTTGGGAAAGAGCAAATTAGTTTTCATCAATGCAATGTCACTGGGCATATCAATCACTCTCTGGGACAGGTCACATGACCACGAATTCCATGCTTTTTTTCATATACATTTTTTGTCTTATTGATGTTTTTGTTTGTTTGCTTATCTGTTATGATTTCCATTTTTGTTGTTGGGTTTTTTTTAGAGGGATCTGGGAGGAGCTAGGGAAAGGAAAGCATATGATCAAAATATACTGTATAAAAAATTCTTATATAAAAATTTTTAAAAGATCTATAAATATTAGAAAAAAATTTTTTTTAAGGGATGCAGAGGCAGGCTGGTAAATATCACTAGCCATCAGGAAAAAGGTACACGATGTGGGAATGGTTGGCAACCACTCTGCCATCTTGTGAGGAGGGTGGAACTTTGCGGTACAGAAAGAAGAAAACCAAATTCTTAATGGCATCATATCAACACTGGAGCTTGGCCTATTGCTGATCTTTCAGTTACAGCAGCTGAGTTACATGTTTCCTGTAAGTCACTCTGAATTCTTAATACAGATACACAGATAATGTTGGAAACTAAGTAAAATACAAGTTTATTTACATTTCCCAATGACATATTTTACCTGAGGGCAACTTTGAGGTAGGAAGAGGGGCTGGGGATATAGCTGAGTTGTAACACACGTGTCTGGTATATCTGAGGCCCTGTACTTTATCTTCAATGAGGAAGAGCAGGCGGGGAAAGGGAGGACTCTAACAAAGAATTAGAAAACAGAACTGGCATGGAAGGCAGAAGCAGGCTGAATCTGAGTCCAAGATTACACTGGTCCACAAAGTGAGTTCCAGGACAGCCACGGCAACACAGAGAAACCCTGTCTCAAAAACAGCAACGAAAAGGAGGAGGAGGAGGAGGAGGAGGAAGGGGGAGGGGGAGGGGGAGGAAGGGAGGGAGGGAGGGAAGGAGGGAGGAAGGAGGAAGGAAGGAAGGAAGGAAGGAAGGAAGGAAGGAAGGAAGGAAGGAAGGAAGGAAGGAAGGAAAAAGAATAGAAAACAGAATTGATGTTCTCCTTTATAGCCACAGAGAAACAAAAACGAATGGGATAAGGATGTGGAATAGCTACAAATTTTAAAGAGATTCATAAAACAAGGAAATGAGACAGAACTTAGAATATTATTATGAGAAATGTAAGTTCAAGGACTTATTACATTTTACTATATTAGAGAGAATGCCAATAATAACTAGGGGTAAAAACATTAAAGTTCACACAGGGGTCACAGGGAAATGAAGACTCTGGACTTAAACTTACTTAACAATTGCAAACCTCTGGAGTCTGGGCTGACTGTGATAGCCTGGTCTCTAATCAAGAAAGATCCCAGATATGATCCATCTCTCTCTCTCTGCAGTCTAGGAAGGGGGTGTAGAATGCACCCTTGGCTGGTCACAGTCTAGTGTTAAGAGACTCAGAGTACAGCCTGACCCAGGCTGCCAAAAGAGGGAGTAGTAGCTAGTCTCAACACAGTAATGACAGTCATTGCTAAGTCCTATGTTACTTTACAGAAACCCTGGCTCTTTAACTTTTAAATAATATTGGAGCTAGACAGATAAATGAGCACTTGTTGCTCTTGCAGAGAACCAGGTACAGTTTATCAGCACCCACGAGGTGGCTCACAACTATCTGTAACTCCAGTTCCAGGGGATCTGACACCCTCTTCTAGCTTCTGCAGGCAGAACACTAAGTCCTCATGTGATACACATTCATGAACATAAAATAAACAAATCTAAAAATATTAAATTATGTTCTTCAGACACTGAGTACTCTGACAGACTACTAAAACTTGTATTTATCTAGTTAATTTGCTTACATCACACTAAATTACTCAATAAAGAAAAGGTTTAATTATTCTTATAAAATGAAGATTGCAACCACTCAGCAATAAAATGTTTTTGTAAGACCAATCTTCTGGAATGAAGTCATCTTGGAGAGGGCCATGCTAAAGACTGGAAGGTCACTAATGTTTCAGAGTAACTGTGTCCATTCAACAGGCAAACCTGCAGATCTAGGATTATCACAACAGTATCTGCCATTCCTCAAATATCACATAAACGAAGCTCCTCTTCCTTCCTTCCCCCATTCTCTTTCCACCTTTAGTCATTTGTTGCTTTTCCTTCCTTTTGCTGCCAAAGTTTAGTCTGTTCTTATAATTATTACTTGTGCCTTGTATAAACCACTCAGAATTTAACAGCGAACCAACGCTTATTTATGAAATATACCCAGTATGTTGTGAAACATAAAATGCAAATATTTGCTACATCTATTCTTTTTTTCTTTGTAAAATTACACCGCTTTTTTCTAAGGCTTTCTGTATCTCTGTATTCTCTCCATTCTGTCTAAGGACCTTCAAATCATATTTAAAATCTCCCTCCTCTTTTCTTTCTGCAACCGACCAACTGGCGACTCCTATCAACTGTTTTAGAAGTGTTCCTAAGCTGTTCCTTTCCTTTTGTTTTGGTCTGAACCTATAATATTTTATGTACATGTCTGAGAACTCTTTCTCTCAGGTTTTCCTAACTCCAGCCTCCCATACCTTTGGGACAAACTAAACAATCAGTTAAGTATCGCATCTGTATTTCTGTCCCAGAATCTGTGTTACTTTTTTGTTTTGCTTTCAGATAGGGTCTCACTATGTACCCCTGGCTGGCCTAGAGCTCTCTATGTAGACCAGGATGGCCCCAAACTCACCAAGATCTACCTGCTTCTGCCTCCCCAATGTTAGGATTAAAGGCATGACCATGCCCGGCCAGAATTCATTTCTTATCCAAGTCTATGTCAACAGCAGACTTTTGTCCCTAATCATTGTATTTGACCTCATTTACTTCTCCTTGACTCTCAACACACCCAGAAAACTCTAGTTGATATCTCCGGCATTATACATGGGCAAAGACTTTTCAGTGTGGCTGCTTTAGAGTACCCACCCTCCTGACTGTAGCCCTTCAGCAATGGTCAGTAAGTCAGTCCAACAAACTCAACAGCTCCCTAGGGTGAACTCTGATGAAACTGAACTTTGATTTATCTTTAGGACTTTATCAGAGGGGACACACATTGCTTATATCCTGCTTCCCACATGGGAGTAATTTCTTACAGCATATAGGAAATTCACTTCTTAATGCTATTATGTCTTGTGGTATTCAGAAAGAGGAACAGTAAATAAAATGGTAGAAGGATGTAATAATGGAAATTGTTTTACTAAAGATGAATTTAAATATATGAAAACTAAGATGGGAGGATGTTTCCAGAATGGAAAACTAGAAAGTTTACCCAAATTTTGAAGGTCTGAGTAAGTGATTTAAGGTACATAAAGGATGAAACTTAGAGATGATGTATACGGGTTTAAATTTTCAAAGATCAACAATCAGAAGGACTGGCTAAAATGTGTATGTCTAGTCTAAGTTTACTTAGAAATGTTTGGTTACTGAAATAATATACAGTAATTCAAAGTAGCAGACTGGTGTAACTGATCTTCTAGCTGTTCAATAACCAGACTTGGAGGCTATACTAATGTGGTCCAAGGGACTAACAAGGAAAATAGTTTCTCCTTGCATTCCAAGGTCACTGAAGTCCCAGGGGACTGTGAGCTATCCCCTGAATTGTTCTGTAACTTCAGAGGGAAGTTCTCTTGTTCAGGGAAGTCTCTACTATATCCAGCATCAAGTCTACAAAGAGGAGGATCAACACGGAGGAAAAGTTTCCTCACTGTTTTCAAAGGAAGCCACAGTCAGTCGAGCCAAAACTTATCCTCAGAGATACAGAACTGGTAAAAGAAAGGTTAGAGGAGCCAGAGGTTCCTCTCAAGCCCAAGTGACCCCTGAGGACTAGATCCTCAACTAGCCTTGACAGTCCAAAAAGAAAAATAAATTTTGACCACATTCATGGTCTTAAATGCTCAGCAGAAAAGAAAAACCAAAGTCTATGAATATTGGTAACAGTCCCCAAATACCAGACATAGGTCTACATGAGATGTTATTTAGACAACTATATTTAACTATTTGCTTCTTGATTAAAAAAATATGTTATTCAGATACAAGACTTCAGAGCTTGGCTCACTGAAGCACCTGTGTATAGCCAAGGGAGAGCCTGGTCCACTATTGTTCACAGTTCATAACCTGGTCCTAGTTCTAGCCTGAGTCTACCTCTGCTTCCCATCTGACACTGCCATGTAAGAGCTGAAAGTTCCTGCGTTGAGCCTAGCACCCCGACCACCATGCCTTCCTGACATGAGCCTGTGGGTTATGGTAAACCCTTCCCTCAGTTCTTTTAGATATCTGGTCAAGGTGACTAGAGAAAACTGGTACCGCTGCTGTGATAAACTTGACTACTTTGAAGGCTTTTGCAACTGGTTTGTGGAAGAAACGTGGAAGATTTTGCAGGCTAATGAGAAGTTCTAGAATCCAGTCAGCAATTAGTGGGTGCTTTTAATGAATGTTTGGATGACCAATATCCAAAGAAATACAGACTGTAAACTATTTCAGAGGGGAGCATGGACTCTGTCAGGACCTGGTGTCACGGCCCACCTCGTCCCGCAAGGAATGACGCAACCACTAGAGCTCTTCTCACTGCAGTTTTATTCCAGGACTTTATTTACAGCAATTTATCTCCTTCTCTTCTCTCTTTCTTCCTCTCTCTTTCTCTCTCCTTGACCTCTCTCCTTTCCTCCTTCTCTCTCTTGGCAAACCTCTCCCAGCCCTTAAGTAGGCATGGGCTGCCAATCCCGGATTTCCCGGATTGCCAGGTGGGCACTGCCCATACGTTCACGCATATGCAGGCAGCTGATAATCATTGCGTGATCATAGCATAGGTCAGGCCTTAGCCATCTCAGGAGTTGATTATACATCTCCATCAGGTGTGACACCACGCAGCTCACTACAACCTGGGCTAGAAACCATAAGTGCTCCATTCTGGCAAAGAATCTGGCTGCATTCTGCCTGAGTCCTGAAAATTTGAGTAAAACTGAATTCAAAATATATGAACTAATTTGGTTTTGGTGGGGGGGGGGGATATTTCAAGAGAGCACAGCACTCAGACTGCTGCATAGCTACGGCTCACTGCATTTACCCAGATTTATAGCGAGTAAAAAGTGAAGAGGAAAGGAGGTAACTTTCAGGACAGGGAGGAAACAGACAAAGGGGGCACAGTTGTTTAAGACCAAGATCAGTGATATGAAGAAGAAGCTTCTGGCTTTGTGCTGGGACAAAAATGGGAGGAGCCGGACCTCACCAACTGAGAGCTCTAGGGCATAATACAGACTTCATTTGAGAGTACCTGCCAAGAGCCTTCAAGGTACCTTGGTGAGAAATGGCTTCCTAGGGAAGTGTTTGGGCAGGTTTAGCTATGAAGGCAAAGGCTTTTGAGGAACCAGGAAGCCAGGCTACATCTTAAGTTCTAAGTAGCTTATCATCATCCAAGTGGTGCTGGCTTTGCAGACATGCAAAATACAAGAAAGCAGGAATCGTGAAGGCTTGTAGTGAGATTCCAGAAAGCAGGGTAAAATTCCCTCCGTGCAGCTCCTGAACAGGCCGTGAGTGAAGCTGGGAAAGTGAAGCCTAAGTCCAAAAGTTGCGGAAATTCCAGGATGTTGTAAACATCAGGAATGTGGGCTAGGAGAGCGGCCACATATTCCCCCACATCCCCTACAACAAATTTGAAGAGGTGGGGGCTACCCAAGTCCACTGGAGCCTCAAGGATGCCATCACAAACCCCAGATACAAGACACAAAGCTACAGGTTTGTGGATCTCTGGATCATGTCTTTCCTTGCTGTACCCTGCCCCCAATTCCTTCGTTTTAGAATAGAAATGTTTACTCAGTGCCTTTGTGTGCTGGGCGTAACTTTTTTTTTAACAGAGGCTCAAAGTTATGAGTTTGCCATTTTGAACCTTTGAACAGTGTCAAAAATGTAGGATTATGGGGATTTCAGAGAATAAATGGAAAGCATTATTGCATTATAAGCCAGCTTGAGCCTATGGGGGCCAGAGGTGGAGTGCTATGATTTAAAGGTAAAATGCCTCCCACAGTATCATGTGTTTGAACACTATGTCCCCGCTGATGGAACCTTTAACAGGTGTGGCTCAGCTAGAAGAAATAAGTCACCGGGGACAATCTATGGGTTATATAGTTAGCCCTGGTTTGGCCTGGCCCTTATTTCTCTCTCCCTCTTTCTCCTTTCCCATTTGCTGTGATAGTTTCGCCAGGTCAAAGTTCAAATGCCAAGGTTAAAACACGCACACACACACACACACACACACACACACACACACACACACACACAACACTAGTACTGATACCCAGACGCAAGTGTGGAAGACATGTCTAGACTAGTTCAGGGGTCAGAGTGTTACAGAGGGAGTTATTTTTTTTTTTAATGGAAGATCTAACTGTGTGAAGAGTATGAAAAAAAATAAGGTAAAACAAAAATAGTGAAAAACCAAAAAACTTTACTCAACACAGGAACAAATAAAATAGGCAACAAAACTATAACCCATGACTTCACCCTGCAAGAAAGAGTACAGAGTCACAATAATATCAATGCTACATAAACTGCCTAGGCACAGATCATTTGAATATTATGCTTAAAGGTGAAAAAAAAAATTAAAGAACAGACAAGTTGAGAAGCCAATGACAAGGTAAAGAGAGTTGGCAGGCAGAGAAAATAGTATTAATAGCTACCCTGGCCTTACAAATACAGAATCAAAGATACTACATTCAGGTGAGACAACTAGAAATAAAGGTGTAAAGCATTAATATGAGTGACAACCAGCTGGGTGGTGTCGGCACACACCTTTAATCCCAGTGCTTAGGAGGAAGAGGCAGGTGGATCTCTTTGAGTTCAAGGCAGCCTGGTCTACAGAGCAAGTTCCAACACAGCCAAGGCTACAAAGCCAGGGCTACACAGAGAGACTCTGTTGGGGAGTGGGAATGAGCGGTGGGGGAAGATGGTGGTGACAACCAAAAAGAAAAAAAAAGACTAAAAACAGTGACATTATGACACTCTGAGAAGGCACAAAGTTAAGAGTTAAATTTTCATCTATCATAATAAGAAAAAAACCCATAAATTTGAAACTTTAACAACAGCAATGTCAAGAGAAGACAAGCCACAGTCAGGGAGATAATCTTTGCAAATGCCAGCTGATAAAGGATGCTATTAACAGTATAGAAAGAACACTTAAAGCTCAGTAATGAGAAAACGGCCTGCTTAAAAATGAACAAAAGTTCTGTGTCGATACGTCACCAAACAAGATACACAGCGGGAAAACAGGCGTCGGAAAAGCTCCACAGAACACCATTAAGGGTTGCAGGTCACAACAGTGAAAGCTGGGCATGGATGTTCACACCTATAATCTCAGCTACTGGGGCACTGACCTAGGATGCCTGCCAAGCGTTTGAAGATAGCCTGGACTACATGTGATATCTTGCCCTATAAAAACAAAAACCCCAAGCAATACTGTGATACCATCATATACAAATTACAATGTCTAAAACTTCAATCAGTGAAAACACCAAATGCTGATGAGGACATATATCTTACTTTCTTGTTGTGACAAAAATACACTGATTCAAAGCAACCTTAGGGTAAAAGGGCTTATTCTGCTCACAACTCTAGGTTACAGTCCATCCTTGTGGGGAAGCTGAGGAAGGAACTTTGGACAGCTGGTCATATTCACAGTCCAGAACAGCAAGAATGGATGCACGTGTGCCTATCTGTGTTCAGTACCCCTCTGTACTTCTACTCAATCCTCGAGAATGTGGAATATTCCTTTACACTGTGTGAATATATGTCCCTGTGACTGGTTTAAAAAAGAAGCACTGGCCAATAGCTGGCCAAGATAAGGTTAGGTGGAAGAACCAGACTAAGGACACTAGGAAGAAGAAGAGCAGAGGCAGAGAAGTTACCACCCAGACACGGAGAGGAAACAGAGGTAACACTACATAGCAGAACGTAGATTAATATAAAGGGGTTAATTAAAGTTGTAAGAATTAGCTAGTGACAAGCCTGAGCTATTGGCCGAGCATTTATAATTTATATTAAGTCTCTGTGTCAGTTATTTGGTAACTGGCGGGTGGGAAAGAAGAGTCTGCCTATGTTACGGGAGGTCCTCCCACTCCTCCAGCCTATCGCCGCTGAGATACCAGCCCCTTGGGGCGTGGTCTCTCTCCCTTTAAAAAAGCGGCCACTTCCCTCTCCTCTCTCTCTTCACTTCCTGCTCTGCCGGTGACTTGACTTCCTTCCTGGTTACGCAGAGGGCTGACAGTGATCTGTAAGTTTTTTCCCCTTTAAATAAATACCACCCTATTAATCATAATTCCAAACCGGTGTGGCATTGTTTGTGACTTACGCCTTCATTTGGCGCCCAACGTTTGGTTTTAGAACCTCTCCCGGCTCGCAGCCGCGAGTTCGGCTTGGCGGCCGGAAGTTCGGCTTGGCGGCCGCAAGTTCGGCTTGGCGGGCGCTTGTTCAGCTTGGTGGGAGCCCTTGCTTCCTCAGCCGCTGCCTGTGGATTTAAACTCCACAGGCCCACGTAGTCTCTGCCCGCCTGGTTTGCTCTTTTCTGAGTCGTTTTTAAATCCCCCTTGCAAGCACAGCTCTTAAGTGGCGCGAACCAGAGCACGCGGTTGCTGAAAGCTGCAACCCCTCAGGGTGACTCTGTCACGTGGAGGCATAAGCGGCTTCCAGGTTGCTCTTCTCTACCCCTGGATTCTGGTTTCTGGTTCCATCTCTGGAATTGATTTAATTACATTTACTTTGTTGAGCAACTTACATTTTCCAGTTTTTAACAAATACTAGGCGGACTCTGAAACAGGACCGTGTTTTCGTCGAGACTTGGCAACAGCGCCACCTGCTGGATAATAGGTAATATGGCAGTTCCCGTTTCCAACGCGAATTTTACTGTTCTGGTTACCAATACAATGGGTTATATCATGCAAGGTTTATATGACTATGGGGATAACTTAATTTACTGGTTACTAGGTTTTAGTATTCTTTTGCATATTCTATCATTTAGGAAGATCATGGCACTCCTAAGAACCATACAATCTTTACTAGAAACTCATGCAGGTCAGGAGATTAAGGATTCAAAAGAGACAATAATAAAAAGACTTGAAATGATTGAAGAAATGATTGGAGCTGGTGAACAGAGTAATAAGGCACAAGGACAGGATACAATGCCAACACCAGCTATTAGAACTGGCTTACCAAAGGTTTTAGCAGCATACCCTATACTTAATTCTGACAAAGCGTCAACTTCTAAAGGCTCAAAGGGAGTCAGAGAAGCTAGATGGACGCCAATAGCAATGAATGATCTAAAAGAAATTAAGCAAGCTATTGTTAATTTTGGCTTGCACTCTGCATACGTAAAGGAAATGATAAGGACTTGGGCTTCTAATGCTAGAGCTACCCCCCATGATTTCCATCAGTTAGTGTCTGCAGTTTTAGATAATGGACCTTCCTTGATGTTTGGAATTTATTTTAGAGAAGAATCCAAACATATGGAACAGCAAGGAAGAGCAAAAGGTATTGAGGTTTCCCAAGACCAAATTCTTGGTGCAGGAGAATATGCTGATCCACAGGTCCAAGCTCTTTATGATGATGAAGTACTGTGTCTATGTCACCAAGCAGCTTTAAATGCTTGGAATAGGATACAAGATCCAGCAAAAAGGGTTGAATCATATACCAGAATTAGGCAGGGACAGAGAGAACCCTTTATTGACTTTTTGCAAAGATTAATTAAGGCTCTGGACATAGGGGTAACAGACCCAGAAGCTAGACGAATACTTCTTGAATCTCTAGCTTTTGAGAATGCAAACATAGAATGCAAAAAGATAATTGGGCCTTTAAAGTCTAGATCAGCACCTATGGATGAATGGATTCAGCATACGATGAATGTTGAGACGTTTAGCTATAACGATGAATCTTGGGTAGGAGAAGCGATTTCCACAGCAATGAGGAGACATCAAACTGCCAGGTGTTTTAATTGTGGTAAATTAGGACATCTGAAAAGGGATTGCAGGCACAGAATTTCTAGGAATATTATCTCCTCTGGGAATGACAAAGATAGGAGACCTAGGCCTTCAGGTATATGTAGGAGATGCGGTAAAGGCCGACATTGGTCCAATGAATGCAGGTCAACAACAGACAAACAAGGCAACCCGATACCGTCGGGAAACTCCTTGAGGGGCCTCTCGCAGGCCCCCAAGCCAACAGTGGCCCAGTCATTCCCAGTCACAGTGGAGAACGTGCCTCACCAAGAAAATTAAAAGCTCCAATTTCTGCTGTAAAAAGTAATACTGGTCTAAATGATGAAATCCATGTGGAGGATGAGTCAAAAAACCCAGTTGGACAGAGTAAACGTATATTTTGGCAGACTTCTATTAATGATCAAAGACCAAAGCTAAGAGTCTGTATAAATGGCACTTTTATTGAAGGCTTATTAGACACAGGTGCGGATGTAAGTATCATTACCCCAGAATCTTGGCATCCGAATTGGCCTCTTAAAGAGGTAGATGTTCAGTTCCTGGGAATTGGAACCCTATCTCGTGTAAAACAAAGCACAAGATGGGTTGAATGCATAGGGCCCGAAGGGCAAATAGGAAGACTAAGGCCATATATAGCCAATATTGCCATAAATTTATGGGGCCGTGACCTGCTACAGCAATGGAATACCCAGATTAACATTCCTGTAGTTCCAGGAACTCATAATTCTGGGAAGTATATGATGAGGTATTATGGAAAAAGGTCACTAGCCATTCAGGCTGTACAAGAACATACAGCAAATACCAAACCTTTAGAGGTACCAACAGCCCTACCTTTAAAATGGCTAACTGAGAAGCCAATATGGATCAAACAGTGGCCTCTAGCTGAAGATAAACTACAGGCATTGGAACAGCTGGTGCAGGAGCAACTAGATGCTCACCACATTGAAGAATCAACCAGCCCTTGGAATTCTCCTGTGTTTGTTGTAAAAAAGAAATCTGGTAAATGGAGAATGGTGACAGATCTAAGAGCTGTCAACAAAGTAATTCAACCTATGGGCTCACTACAATCTGGAATTCCTTTGCCTTCTCTGTTACCAAAAGGATGGCCTCTTATAGTTATTGATTTGAAAGATTGTTTTTTCACTATACCGTTACAAGAAAAGGATAGAGAAAAATTTGCCTTCACAGTGCCTACTTATAATAATTCTCAGCCCAATAGGAGATATCAATGGACTGTCCTCCCACAGGGTATGCTCAATAGTCCTACACTGTGCCAATATTTTGTAAGTAAGCCATTGGAAATAATTCGTAAACAATTCCCCAAGTCCATTATTTATCATTACATGGATGACATCTTGTTATCTGATTCAAATAAAGATACTTTAGAAAGGATGTTTGAAGAAGTAAAGAAAGTCTTGCCTAGGTGGGGATTACAAATTGCCCCTGAAAAGATTCAAAGAGGAAATTCTATTAATTACCTAGGTTACAGAATAGGGTTAGAGAAAATTAAAACGCAAAAGGCACAAATTAGGAGAGACCGGTTAAAGACTCTTAATGACTTCCAAAGATTGTTAGGAGACATTTCCAGTCTACGACCAGCTGTTGGGATAACACCTGATCTAATAGTTCATTTAAACAAAACCTTAGATGGTGATAAAGATTTGAATAGTCCAAGAGAACTGACAGCTGAAGCAGAAAAGGAACTGACAATGATTGAGGAAAAATTACAGGAGGCACATGTGGATAGGGTGAACCCAAATCTTAGCTGCATCCTAGTCATATTGCCTTCCAGAATTTCTCCTACAGGGATTCTAATGCAGAGGGAAGATATTATTTTGGAGTGGATATTTATACCTAATAAACCAAGTAAAAAATTAAAAACTTATGTGGAAAAAGTCTCTGAATTAATTATAAAAGGTAAGCTGAGACTTCGTCAACTAGCAGGTATAGACCCAGCAGAAATTATAGTGCCTTTTACTACTGAAGAAATAAAAAAGTTATGGGAAGACAATGAACCGTGGCAAAGAGCTTGTGCTAATTTTTTGGGAGAAATTAATAGCAACTATCCCAAAAGTGGTAGACTTAACCTCATAAAAAGAACTTCTTGGATTCTTCCTAGAATTGTACGTGATGCTCCAATAACTGGAGCCCGTACGTTCTATACTGATGCAAATAAATCAGGGAAAGCAGGTTACAAGTCAGATGAATTGAGTAAGGTGGAACAAAGCCCTTATAATTCTGTCCAGAAGGCAGAATTATATGCCATTCTTATGGTGCTAAGGGATTTTAAAGAACCTCTTAATATAGTTACAGATTCACAATATGCAGAAAGAGTTATCTTGCATATTGAAACCGCTGAATTTATACCAGATGACACAGAGTTGACTTCATTGTTTATCCAGGTACAAGACATAATCAGGAACAGGCTTTGTCCGATGTACATAACACACATCCGGTCCCATACAGGTCTGCCTGGTCCTCTAGCCCAAGGCAACGCTGAGATTGATCAATTATTGATTGGAAGTGTGTTGCAGGCCTCAGAATTTCATAAGAAGCATCATGTCAATAGTAAAGGCCTAAAGAAAGAATTTTCCATTACTTGGCAACAAGCTAAGGACATTATAAAGAGATGTCCTACTTGTTCTTTCTATAATCAAACACCGTTGCCTGCAGGGAGTAACCCAAAGGGCACTAAGAGAAATGAAATCTGGCAGATGGATGTGTTCCACTTTATAGAATTTGGTAAATTAAAATATGTACACCACACCATAGACACGTATTCAGGTTTTCAATGGGCTACTGCCCTGAGCTCAGAAAAGGCTGATTCAGTAATCACACATTTATTGGAAGTTATGGCCATCATGGGTATACCTGCGCAAATAAAGACAGATAATGGTCCAGCATATGTATCTAAGAAAATGAAACGCTTTTTTGATTATTATAATATAAAACACATTACAGGTATACCAAATAATCCTACAGGTCAGGCAGTTATAGAAAGATCAAATCGTACTATAAAGGATATGCTGAACAAACAGAAAGGGACCGAAAATACCCCCAGAAATAGATTACATAATGCTTTATTAACCTTGAATTTTCTTAACGCTAATGAGAAAGGAACGACAGCAGCAGAGAGACATTGGATAATGGAAAAGTCTGCTGAACTAAATCAACCGATTTATTTCAAAGATGTGCTGACCTCTCAGTGGAAGCCAGGAGATGTGCTACGTTGGGGAAGGGGTTTTGCTCTTGTTTCCACAGGAGAAGAAAAATTGTGGATACCATCAAAATTAATAAAGTTTCGATTTGAAGAAGAGAAACCTCTTGGAAAGGAGAAATGACAACTCATCCACAATGATTATATTCATACAGGTGGTAAGAAAAACATATAGAATGGGGGCAGGGTTCTGTTCTTATCTCCACAGGAAAACACTCATCTTTGAGAAATTCAAGGGACCCTGGATGTTTGGATACTGACAGATGGAAAAATACCTGCCCGATAGGAAATATCAAGAAAACTGAATGGGATGTGTAAGTAATATTAAACCATATTTCTAAATTTATAAAGCTGGTTTTGAAGTTGGACTCTGGCTCAGTCCCTCTCCAATTCCAAGCCTGTTAGTAAGAGAAAAACCCAGAGTTTCTGGAGTTTCTGTCTCATGTCAAGAGCCATGATGTGGGACAGAAAGAAATATGAGTTTAGAAAACATCTTTGCTTTTCTTCATATCTATCATACTTTTCATTGAATATATCTATCATGTCTTTCATTGAATATATATATATATATGTCTATATGATTAATGCTTAAGTTTTTCATAATGAACAATGAGTTTTTCCTGAAGTGACATTTGAAGTTTCCAGGAAGAAGATGGGGCCCCATAACAACAACTCCACCTGGTTGATATGACGTCATGATACTGATAGCGCTACAACAAGACCTGCTTTGGGTACCAGCTGCACAAGACAGTTCCAACTTGGTTAGCTGAAATGGTGCACATCTTATACAACATTTTGGCCAGACCTGCACAAAATACTCAGAGACTATTGGCAATATTAAAAGACTTGATCTTGAAATTTAACCATCATTTTACTTTCACAGGATCCCCCAGAAAGAACGTCGCCCCCATGACAGCTGGAAGTAATTCTAGAGGACGACGTCCCCTCTCCCAGTAAAGTTTGCCCTTGGGTTTAGGGACATCATTTAGGGGTTGATTATAATTAGTATACGATTGAGGGTTGGGGGAGGAATTTTATAAGCTCAGGGATCATTTTGAAAAAAAAAAAAAAAGAGGGATGATGGGATAATAGATTTGTAATTGTGAGTTACTGTTTTTAGACAAATATATTGGTATAGATTCTTGTATATTGATACAAAGTTAAATTATATTGACTATTGTATGCATGCATGTTTCTACCTTGTTTAAAACATTTTTATGTATTGACATATATTGTATTGTATATATTTACCATATTGCTGTGTACATTTCTACCTCTGATTAAGATACTTATATAATGTTTGTGTATTGATATATATTTACCTACTGCAATGTATATTTGTACATTGTTTATATTTGGAGGTCATTGTCCTCATTTGTTTCACAGTTGTTTATTGTCTTAATCTTTAAGTTAGATAGATATTGAGAATTATATAGACTAATAGTCATCTAAGTTTGTCATTTATAATTAGACTAATCAGGTTCTTTAGATATATAGAGATTATACTCAGTATAGATAGTCTTCAACTTCTTCAAAGAGCTGTAGAAAATGGCCTTTAATCTAACTCAGAGTTTTGTGGTAGTGAGACACAATTGCTCCTGGCAACACCACTCTATTCCTGAGAGAATGTTGAGCACCAAAGACACTCCACCTGGAGCCTTTCCTTTTGGCAGAACTGGCCTTGGGGCAAAGAAATGCCCATACCTCAACCACTGACAAAGATACAGAGCATGCATCAATGGATAAAACAGGGCTGTCTTATCCTGCCAAGACAGGGTAAGATAGTTTTGAAAGTTGCTTGCCTTTGAAAATGGTGTGTCAGTTATGTTAGGCCTTAGCCAAAGTTGGTTGCTTCAACGCTGCTAATGTGACTTTGGGTGATTGCCTAGGTAGCTAGTTGTCTCTGTGATTTGTTGCATGTTTTGGAAGTTGTTTTACTGAACTTCCTAATTACCCAGGTAACATTATTTCCCTTCTCAGATCTTTGATGGGGTTGAAGACTATATAAATGTAGTTACTTTCTCTCATGACTTGGCCAAGTTATTTATTATACAAGACCTAAGCTAGTTAGAATAGGATATTTGTACTTATTGTATATAATTTCATAGTAGGTTTAGAACTCTCTTATTTAAACAAAAGGGGGAGGTGTTACGGGAGGTCCTCCCACTCCTCCAGCCTATCGCCGCTGAGATACCAGCCCCTTGGGGCGTGGTCTCTCTCCCTTTAAAAAAGCGGCCACTTCCCTCTCCTCTCTCTCTTCACTTCCTGCTCTGCCGGTGACTTGACTTCCTTCCTGGTTACGCAGAGGGCTGACAGTGATCTGTAAGTTTTTTCCCCTTTAAATAAATACCACCCTATTAATCATAATTCCAAACCGGTGTGGCATTGTTTGTGACTTACGCCTTCATGCCTACATGAGAATACAGCAGCCCACTTTTAGGCTGCAACAGCAGCCCACTTTTAGGCTGCAACATAATCAAAACAATGCCCTCAAAACATGCTCACCTGAGCTGGCTAATCCCTCAGTAAGACTCTCAGGTGATTCTAGACTGTGCCAGTTTACAAACGTAGCCATCAGTGTGCAGACAACAGCAACTCTCATTGTTAGTGGGAACCTAATGTTACAATGAAGGACTCTTCAG
The DNA here is from genome assembly GCF_037038515.1 of Microtus pennsylvanicus. NCBI lineage: Eukaryota > Metazoa > Chordata > Mammalia > Rodentia > Cricetidae > Microtus > Microtus pennsylvanicus. Next base: position 59,396,176 of record NC_134589.1, read on the forward strand.
TGGTTTCTTACAAACTATATTAAACTAAACAATATTTACATTACATGGCCCTCATTTAACAAAAAATACATACACTCCTGGTCTAACAAAAAATGTTAAATCCATCCAAAAACTCACACACAGATATTTTTAGTAGCTTACTCATAATGACCAAAAGAGGGAAGCAACCAAAATATCCCTCCTTGGGTGAATGTATATTATTTACTATTATATAATGCTTACAAAAAGAGTCATTGGGCTGTGTTGGTTAGCTATCTGTCACTATAACAAATCCCTAAGATAATCAACTTATTAAGATAAGTGCTTTATGGTTTAGCTTTTGAGGTTTCAGTCTATGAGAAGTTAGCCCCATTGGTTTTGGCTTATGGCAGCCTGTAACCATAATCTCAGACAAAACCGTTCATCTGGCCAGGAAGCAAGTGAGAAGGGTGAGAGAGCAGGGCCCACAATCTCCTTCGAGGGCACACCCCACCACCTGAGGGCCTCCCATTAGGCCCTGCCTTTACAGTTTCCACTGCCTTTCTACAAAGCTAGGGGCTGGGCCTTTAATGTAGGATTTTAGGGGACATGTATCCAAACATGAAGTGCAAGTCAAGAAAAAGCATGGGCGAACTTGTAAGGACACATCATTGAGTAAAAGGAGCCAATCTGGTAAGGCTGCATCCTGTTCAGCTGCCATATTTAACATCCCAGAAAACACAAAACTAAGACAGCAGGAAACAAACAAACAAACAAACAGAAGCCCTACTGTCAGTAGAGCTTAGGAGGAGGAACGAAGAGGCAAAGCACAGAAAATGATCTGCACGGTTCTAAAGTGATGGATACGTGTTATTTTACATTTGTCCAAGAATATAAGTGTAAACTATGCAAGGTACCAAAACAGGTCCACTAACATTAGCATGACAATCTGCTGAGGGGTGTTGATAATGGGAGGCTGTATACATATAGCAGGAGGTGTTGTGTTTAAAACTGATCTAGAAAATAAAATGTATTTATTTATTGTACTTATTTTATTCATGTGTTTATTGGGAATGCACATGCCACAGCAAAAGTGTGGAGGTGAAAAGCCAAATTTTAGAAGCTGGCTCTCTCCTTCAGCTGAGACTTACAAGGGTTGAGTGTGTTCCAGGGAGCAAACTTGGGTCATCAGGGTGCTTCCCAGAGCCATCTCTCTGTGTATGTATTTTAAATGGCAGCAATAAACATACTCAAATAGTTGCCTCTGAAGAGGACAAAACATGAAAAAGCCAGGCAGCTCTGGTCTGGGCTCTCCAGAGCTTCTGTCCTCCTTCATTCTAGTCTGTGCACACGGCACCTGTACAATCAGATTAAGAAAAAGCAATGTGAACACTGTAAATCCAGTGTGGAGGCAGGCAATCAACAACTGTTGGTTTTACAGGTGGACTGAGCCTTTGGACTTAGAAAGACAATTCAGCGGACGCTCTGCTATAAGGAACTATGTTATTACCCTGCAACCCCACCCTAACTTTGTAAGAAGGGCTTTTCCAGGGCTGGGCTGCCTTTCAGGAGTCTTGGTATGAGGCTTTCTAGAAATACATGTTCTCCAACTAAAGTCAGTAGAAACCACGTTGAAAATCAAACAGAAGGGAAAGCATAAGAGTTTTACATTCATCCAAAAGAGCAGAATTACTTGCTCACTTTGTTAAAAGCAAAAACAGTAGCTTCAATGTTTAGAAATGTTTTTGTAAGATGATAACTGAATCTTTTTTATAAATGCAAAATTAATTCCACTCATTCCACTTACACAGCAATTTGGGTTAGCATTGAAAACACTTGTAAATCTACATGCTCCTCTTTCCCAAATGCTCACTCTACACCATGGCCACTATGCACAGCACTCCAGAAAGGGGAGGGGGTACAGCTTCTGAACAAAAGACCCCTAACACTCAGAAGGGGGCCCCAGCCTGAAGAGGACACAGTGACTGCTCTGTGCTGGGTTACAGTAAGACACAGGACGACACAAAGCAGCAGTGTGTGAGGAAAGATAATGCTATGGTCTGACCACTCACAGGGAGCCCACACACTGGCTGCTCTTACTCATCTCCAGAAGCCAAAATGCAAAATGGCTCTGGAAAAGCAGCTTCCAATGTGTGAAAGTCTGAGAAGTGGAGAGGTGCCTAGCCTCAGAATTCACTCTGCAAGGGCCAGCCTCTCCTGAGCACTGTGTAGGCCAGTAAGATCCTCATTGACTGACTCCAAAGCCTGGCACCTCTGAACAGAAATCCCCTCAGCATTGTGTAAAGATAAAGCACATGGTCTCCAGGCAGCAAACACCAAGAATAAGGAGCTATGTGTTTGGGGGTGGGGGTACTTTCATGAATGAAAAGATCTGCTTCTCCACATGCAGCCCTGCTTTAAGGAGAGATGGGAAAAGCCTGACCCCCAGTTTTGTGATGATCCACGCAAGTCAGAGCTAACTAGTATAGATCACAATGGAGTTCTACGCCTGGCACGCAGTGGCTATGTATGTCAAGATCACCATGAACTACATCCCCTGTCCAGAGCTCTGGCTTTCAAAGCATTTTCCCACACACACATTTACTTGAAGTTCATAAAATTCAACTGACAGAAGGGATTCTGTCTTGCTTAGGTTTGTTTTTGTTTTGTGGCAGGATCTTGTTAAGTTGTTCAGGCTGGCCCTGAAACTTTTAGGTCCATATGATCTCCTGCCTCAGCTCTCCCAGCAACTGTGATTACAGACATGTACTACCAGGCCTCATAATATTAAAAAAAGCAGTATTAGCATCATCTTAAAGATGATAAAACTGGGGTCTGAAAGGCTTCACCATTTTCCCAAGGGTCACACAGTAAGTCTTCTGATACTTAGGAAAATATAAAATCATGTTAAGTTCAGAACTGAAGAAATAGCCCCATCTTTCATACATAGTATCGATGCATCTAACTTCTGCTATTTACTGAACCTTCATGCTCCAGTCACCACTGAGTACTCTGAGTGAAAGAGAACCTAGCCCCAGGCTTGTCCAGCTCACAGTTGGACAATCCCTCTTTATCTGAAGCTGAAATCTGTCCTCCTTATCATGGTACACACTGGTTCCAGTTCTGAAAGAATCTGGAACCACAAAGAATAAACTGACTGCCTCTTCCACATGATCTCTGGGTTTATGGGGGTAGTTTTGTTTCCTGTTCATTTTCTATTCTTTAGTTAAACCAAGCATTCCTAATTCTCCATGCAAGGCCTCACACGGACCCAAAATTAGTTCACTGAATTGCCTAGAGATTTTTTTGATTTGCTAAAATCCCTCCAAAACTACCCAGAACCATGAAATGCTTCTGATATAGTCTTTTTGAGCTAGAAATCTTTTATAAGAGAAAACATAACTCAAGCTTGCAATAATACGAAGAGAACATTTATTTAGCACAACTGAAAGTCTAGCATCAGGACAACTTGAGTCTGCTCAATAGGGGCTCTTGGGGTCGGTTTTCTCAATCTCTTGCTCTCTCCTACCTCCCTCAGTCACCTTTATCAGAACACTGCCTATCAGCAGCACTAAGTTTCACACATCATAGCCCAGCAAATCATCTGAAAAAGGTGTCTTCTCTTGGACCTGAGACATCCTTTAAACAATTAACACTGAGGCCAATATTTCGGCGTTACCACTGAAAGGAGTTGTCTAATAATTTCCACCCTGGGAAGAAAGTGAGGTAGAAGCCAGCAAATCAAACAAGTATTCGAATGAGGTCTGACCAGGGCTAAGTCAGTTCTCTGCTACGGTACACTAACAGTAATACAGCAGACAGGAAATGGAACGTTGCTGTATTGGGACCATTGGTGGGTGACTGAAGTCATAGATACTGAACCCTATTTATGCTCTCTCCCCATATACATACAATCCTATACATTTAATTTACAAATTATGCATACTAAGAGATTAACAATAATAAAATAACTATGACTACTGTAATAAAAGTTATGAGTGAATGTGGTTTCTTTTTCAAAATCTTGTACTATACTCTTCCTTCCCCTGACGACTTGAGATAAGACAATGCCTATATTATGAGATAAAGGGAGGTGAAGAATGTGGATACTGTAACAGCACTAGGCTGTTAGGTAAGGATTATTTCAACACCCTCATAAGTCTACAACTGATCTGACAACCAAGACGTAGACTAAGTGACTAACGGGAGGATAGGTTACACAGCATGGCTAAGGGAATGGTTAACCTCCAGGCAGGGCAGAGTAAGATAATGGGAAATTTCATGGTAAGCAACTAAAACTTAGGGTTTATTTCTGTGATTTTCAAGAGTATCTGGGAACAAGGTTGACTATAAATAGTGGGCTAAAAGCATGGAAAGCAAAATCAGGCATAAGGGGGAAGGGTGGGGAGCCACTGTACACTAAGCCAATAGAAAAGATGCAAAGGACTTCCGGCTCCAGTAGATACTATTAAGCAAGAAATGAAAAGGGAAATTAGATAAGCTATTTGGCATATTAACAAAATAATTAAAAGATATTGTTAAATAGGGGGATGGCAGGATACTAACTTTTAAAACTATTAGAACTGTAATTAGGCCAGCATTTCTGGGTGCAATGAACAGCTGGGGCTGTCTATGAAGGGTCTTCCAGCATGAGTGAGTGGTCTCACTCACCATGACTTCATTGCTAAATCTACAAGTCTCATCTATCATGACTGTTTGCAAACAAGTGTCCATAAATTCACAGCTTAACAGAACTATCTTGTGTTCTCATGATTTTAATCTGGGGAGAGTTTGGCTAAGTAATTTTTGGTTAGATACTCATGTGACTTCAGTCTGAAGTTGACTGGCCTATGGTCATATGAAACTGTGGCTGGACTGGACATCCTGCCTATCTCACCAACATGGATGGTGTCATATCGAGCTTAGCTGGGCTGTCACGGTGACCTCTCTAGTATGGTTGCCTCCCAGGAACTAAATTCATTACAGAAATGTCTCCAAACTCCTGCAAACAAGTAGATGCATGCATGACCTTCCACAGCTAGTCTCAGCAGCCCCACTTACCACTTCTGCCCTCTCTGTCCTACTCAGACATTCCTAGGCCTGCACAGACTCCAAATGCACACCCTCCGTGGAAGAAGTGGTGAGGTCACACTCCAGAAAAGCATGTGGGGTGGAAGACAGGGTAATAGCTGTCTCTGGACAGTAATCTGTCATACTTCAGTGGACATTTATTGTGCCTCTATTTCCCAGAATGACATGTGAATCACTGAACACCCAGACATGGAAGCAGACGTGAGCTTTATCAATAGCTGGCTAGTTTCAAAGATGCAGTAAGAGCTGCCATTAGGTTTCCTCCTGGTAAATACAGGATCAGCAGTGCTCTGTATTCTACAGCTAGCTGGGCTCTCTCTTCACTCCAGTGCCAAGGAGGCAAAAGAATGACGGAGAAACATTTTGTGTATCACCGTAGTCTTGAGAACCAAGTTCTTTTCCTAATGACTATGACTGAGGGAAAATCTGTCTCCCAGCAGGCCATATGGAAAAATGATAGCACATTAAACCTATATGTCTCAGAGTCCTGTCTGCATTATTTCAGCTCTTCTAGGACCACAAGCAGCTCTAATACTTAATTTAACCTTATATTGTATAATATCTAGTTAAATGTATACCTAGTTCTCTTTGGATTTGTAAACTGGATTTTTTCTTCCTTCATTTTCCAGTGCTTTGCAGTTGCCACTAGTGCCCAGATGTACATACTTACATCAAAAGCCTGAAATGCTCTAAACCCAAAGTGGGTTAAAGATTAAGAAACTTTATTTGGAAGAAGTATATTTGTTTGTTCTGGGTCTAATGTAGCCCGGGTTGGCCTTCCAACTCATTCACTGTATAACCCAGGCTGGTCTTTAACTCCTAATCCTCTTGCCTTAGCCTCCCGAGTGTTGGGATTACAGACATGCACCGCCACACTCAGGTTACGAGATAACGTTAACTTATGGATTTCCAATTTTGAAATCAGAAACACTTTTTTGCATTTTGAAAAAGGTATAGTCAGGCTGGAGAGATGGTTCAGAGGTGAAGAGCATTGGCAACTCTTCTAGGTCCTAAGTTCAATTTCCAGCAACCACATGGTGGCTCACAACAATCTGTAATGAGATCTGGAGTCCTCTTATGGCAAGTAGACATACATGCAGGCAGAACTCTGTATACATAATAAATCTTAGAAAAAAAAGAGAAAGAGGGAGGAAAGAAGAAAAGGTATATTTAATCAGAACAGGAGGAAAGAGCATTTATATTTTTATATATTTATTTTGCCTTAGTTTACAAGCTCTTAATCTCAAAATGAATTTCTTTTTTCATTCATAATTTAAGCAAAATAAAGAAAGGAATTTGTTGTTTTTGTTTCATTTGTTTTTACTTTTCAAAAACTGTTCTGGAACTCATTCTGTAGACCAGTCTTGCCTCAAACTCACAGAGATCCACCTGCCTCTGCCTCCCCAGTGCTGAGATTAAAGGTGTGTGCCACCACCACCACCCAGCTCTTTTACTTTATTCAAAATAATGTTAAATAGTCGTGATAAGGGCTAGTAAGCGGACTCTTGCCACCAAATGTGATAACCCAAGCTTGATCCCTGGAATCCACATAGTGGAAGCAAAGAGCCAACTCCCACAGGTTGTCTTCTGATTTCTATATGTGCAGTGTGGCATGCACATATGCAAGCATGAACACACACACACATACAAACACAGACACACACAAAATAAATAAGTGTAAAATTAAATCAATATATGACTACACTATAGGTTTTCTATTTTCTTAGAAATAATTTTCTGAATTTGTATTTTAAAAGAATTGTCATTTCCTACAGTTTTCCAAGTGAATTATTATAGACTTAATTTATTTTTCCACGCTTATTGAGTCTTAGTATTTTTCTTTTAATTGGGGATAATTTTCAGTATCTAGCTTTTCAACCATTAGTATTTGGTTTTACTTCTCTATCCTCTTGTTTCTATTCCATTCTTTAAGTTTTTAACTATTATTAATTTCCTTTTGCTTCTTTGTTTTATAACTGATTCATATGTACTGCTTTTCTTATAGTAATAAATGCATCTGTAATTAAGCATTTTATCACAGTTTTTGGTTTCCTTCTTAAGATTTTGCTGCAAACTCTTCAATTTATTGCAAGGAAATATTTAACTACTATTTTGACTTCCTTTTGGTGCACAGATTATTTAAGAGAGTCTCTTAATTCTAGGCTGGGCATAAAGGCACACACTTTTAATTCAAGCGCTCTAGATGCAGGCAAAGTTCTGTGAGTTTGAGGCCAGACTGGTGAACATAGTGAGTTCCAAGACAGCCCAAGCTACATAGTGAGATGCTGTATCAAAAAAACAAAAACAAAATAAAAAAACAAAAAAGAAATAATGTCTCTTACTTCCCAGGTACTTTTTGCATAATCATTTTTGTTACTAATTTCACTGGAGTTAGATGAGAATATAAATCATAATTTTATGTTTTACTTTTGTTTTCTGTGACAAAGTACATGATTCAATTCTATAAATACCCCCAAGATCTAAAAAAAAGGTATACCCCTTGTACCATAAAAATATTGAGTATATTATTTATACTGTCTATATTTTGGGGTTTTAAACACAAAGAGTGTGTTTAAAAAGAGAGCAAAGAGTGAAGTTGGTGGCCTGCAAACTACAGAAAGGTTTTATCTTAAAAAATGTTTGCTACAAAATGTAGGAATGTCACTATCTTCAGGCAAGGCACGCTTTTTCCAGTTAATATTGTTTCCCTTATCCTTGCTGTCTTCAACATATTCATGCTACCAACCAACTCCTGTGTGCATCCAAATTCACAATCAGTGTACTTGACTGTCAACTAGCAGAGATGTGTAATGAACATTTCCTAGTACAGTATGTTTTTGAAGAAATTCTCTTTTCTCTGAACTTAGGGGTATCTTCTTCTTCTTCTTCTTCTTCTTCTTCTTCTTCTTCTTCTTCTTCTTCTTCTTCTTCTTCTTCTTCTTCTTCTTTTTGGTGCATAAAGGTTTATGACAAACATTTTGGGGTTGTATCAGTATTTGTTATATTTAATGTCTCTATTCGTTCTGTGCAATGCTTCTGCTCTTGAATTTGGCTTCTTCTGGTAAAATGCTGCTGATTTTGACTTGATAGGTGGAATTAGCTTAAGAATATTTATAACAGTATTAATATTTTGGCTTATTTCTCCCACTTTATTAACTCCCTTCAGCTTTTTCCTCTCTTCATTTTGCTGTTTGGTATGTTTCTTTCTGGCTTGTTCATTATCATAGTCAATCCCTGGTATTTTGGAAATACAGTTTGAAAGTGTTCCTTATCTCAACAATAGGAATGTTTCAGACTTTATTGCTTTTTGGGTTTTGAAATATTTGCAAAGACTTTACAGGTTGAGCATCCCAAATCTGAAAAGCTAAACCTCAAAATGCCCTGAGAAGAGCCCAGTCTTAAATTTTTGATTTTCAGGTTGGAATGCTATGTAGAAGTTTGCCACTCCTCACAGTCATAGTCAAGCCTTTTTTGTTGTTGTTGTTTTATTTTGTCTTTTGACTCTGTTTAACAGCCCTTGCTGCCCTGGAACATATAACCAAACCTTTATCAACATCCCCAGTCACATCAACAACAAAAATGAGAATTTTTAGAGAAATTTTACATTCCAAGGCCTGGCATGTTCTCACCCTCAGCCAATAGTGAGACAGTTCAAGGTTGGCCAGGCTATTTCCTGGGTTTTCCTGCTAGGCCCATCATTCTCAAGAATCTACACTTTGCACCACATCTGCATTTTCAGCCACATATATTTTTATATATGAATATAAAATATAATTTACATAACTTATTCAGTGTTTCCTGCTGCAAAATTCACTGCTCACCAAGGTATCTGACATTCCTCATTTTTCTCTATTTCATATTTCTATTCTAAACAATGGCCAATATCTAGTTTGATGTTTAATTCTTCAAACAGGATAAATAGTTTATGTCTAAAAAGATCTCTTTTGGCCTTAATTCACTGAATAGAATCTTGTCAGGAGTATCTGATGTCTGACATCTGATATCTAGTGAACCTTTTCCTTCCCATGAACCTTTTTTTACACCTCATAAGCCTTGGCTGAAGGCAGATTCCATCTCCCATTATAAGATGAACCTGCTGTCTCCTTGCTCAGTAACCACTGGCAGCCAAGAAGGCCCCTATATTTTCACCTAGCTCTAGGAACTGAGGCTACAAGCAAGGACAACCGTAGGAAATGTTCACTAGCAGCAATGGTGGTTGCAATGCATCAAAATCCTGGTGCGCAGAGGACCAAGTCACTGGGAATGTCAGTGCCAGTTACAGGCGGTACATGCTGTACCATCTACGATCCTGAAGAAGTGAGTCCTCTGCCTGGGTCAATTCTGCATGAATGCCCAGCACTGTAGCACTGTTCCTGGCTGCCTGACCTTACCCATGCACACTAGTAGCTTACCAGTAGCTCTTTGGCCCTCTGGACAATTCCCTTTTATAAAGGAATTATCATATCACTCAAAATCCTTTTTCTCCCTAAATGAACCACAATCAACTTCTGTGACCTATGGGAATGCAAGCAAGATGAAAATTCCAATGCTATTTCTCCTCCAAATTCACCTGCCTTCCCCCTTAAAGTGAAACATACTGTCTCTTTGATAATATGCCTTTGGTCTATGGTATCCTAATAAATCCTCACACAGAGGAAGACTTAGAAGTTCCCGTTCTAGAGGCTTGGTTCTTGAATATGAATTGGTTCTTGGTCCCTTCTCCTGAATGTAGGGGATATAGGGATGTAAGGAAATATTTCTGTCTGGTGTTAGATCTCTGAAAATAAAAAAGGAGATGTACTCCTAACCCAAGAAAATATTTAAACAAATAAGCACATTTTCTACATTAGTATTATATAAAATAGAAACCCATTAGAATCTAACAATAGAAAGATTACATTATGGCAATAATATTATAGACTAGAATGTTAAGAATATTTGGGAGTATTTTCAAGAAGAAATGTTATGATACCCTGTTGCAATTTAAAAACTGAATTTGAATATACAGTACATATATGTTTATACTACAATTTACTTACTTTTATGCCTAATGAGTATTTTACCTAAAGGTGCCAAACTCCCTGGAACTGGCATTATGGACAGTTATGAGCTGTCATATGGGTGCTGGGAAACTGAACCATAGTCTTCTGCAAGAACAATAAATGCTCTTAACCACCAAGCCATCTTTCCAGTCCCCAGTATGGTTTAATTATGTGAAAGTATGTATGCATTTATGTATATCTGTATATACACATAAAATGGAAATACACACAAACATTAATAGTCATTATTGCTGGGTGGAAGGATTATAAGGAATTTTATTTTTCCTGGTACATTTCTTTAGTTTCTTCATTTTCTAATAGAAAATGAGCATGTACTACTTATGTCATTAGACAAAAACATTGAAAACCACTCAAGTAATTTCACTGGTCTACCCCTTTTCACAGTATTGATTTTAAATCTGTTATCTTCCTGTTTAATCTATAAATTTCCTTGTCTTCCACTCCCCCTCATTATACCCTATGTCCTGACAACATCAAAGATCTAACTACTCCAGCAAGAAATGGTAACACATGTCCATAATCCCATCATTCAGGAGGCTTGTGAGTTTGAGTCTAGCCTAGGGTACAGAGTGACATTCTGTCTCAAAAACCCGCGACTTAATTCCTCAAAATTTCTAGATTCTTTTACAGTTTTACTTCATGGTAAGTGTTGTTTCCTCCCACTCTCTAGCAAACACCTTTCTGTTCTTCAGCACTTGGTTCCCAGACTCCAGCTCCTATGGAACTTCCCCCAAAGCCACAGGAAGAAATGACTGCTTGATTCTAGGTTCCCTCCTCTTTGGTTAGGATACTTCTGTGGAGGGACCACCCACTCTGCGCTTCAGTCAGTCCTCCAATGATCCTCCCTGTGCTACAATGATTCTCTGAGGAGTTCTATTACTTACTCTCTCATGCCTACATCACCTTACATGACCAAGGAGTTCTGCAGATGTGGTTGAGGAACTTGAGATACCAAGACTGCACTGGATTGTCTGGTATGTTCAATGTAACTGCACAGGTCTTTCTATAGCAAAACAAGAGTGACAAAGACAGCAGAGAGATGTGACAAGACCAGAGACTGGAGTATAAAATGGAAGTAACAAATGTGTGTTCAAAGCCACTAACTATGATAGTTTGTCAGAGAGTAACTGAAACTTAAATACATTCCCTTACCATATCAATAGTACCTTACAACAGCCAAGAAAGACACATGGAAGCAGCAGTAGAGCTAACATCTGGCAAGAGATGAAGTGTCCACATCAAGGAAAATGACTGCAATGATGACGGAAACCCAGGGAGAGCAGAGACAAGAGAAAGAAGAGAGTGCTGGAACATATTTGCTGTTAATTTCCTTAAATATTTGTTGAGAATCTACTAACTTACATTGTTCCAGGAACTCGTATAAGGAAATACTATTACCCAATTTTACAGAGGAGAGAAATAAAGCAAGAAATTATGTCCTAGCCCAAGACCCCTCAGCTACTAAGGAAGGAAGCCAGGATGATAATCCAAGAACAATAACAACAATCCAGAAACATGCTCTTAACTAGTAAGAAAGTGCTTACATACTAGAGGAGTTGCAGGAACTTGACCATCAATATAAGAAAGTGAATGTAGTCATTTTTTAGGATTTATTTTATGTATATGAGTTTTTGCCTGCGTGTGTATAAGTGTACCATGTGATGCCGAGTCTACTGGGGCCAGAAGATAACACTGGAACACCTAGAACTGGAGTCATAGACAACTGTAAGCCCATTGTAGGTGCTGGGAACCTAACCCAAGTCCTCCACAAATGCAGCCAGTGCTCTACGTTACTGAGCTATCGCTCCAAGACCCTGAGCGTAGTTTTTAAAAGACTGAATTTATCAAATTAATGCTCTTGTGTTCAGTGAGGCTGTCTTCCAAGTTGTACAATTCATCCCTGAATTCAAATCCCGAGATGTGCTACAGAAGGAAAGCTCAAGGCTTATCATGCCATGAAATCTCTCCCTCTATACAGACAGCTCACACCTCTGCCCCAAATCATTGGCCTGCAGAAGCCTGCAGTACACAGCCTGCAGCAGGGCCTGAGCCTGGTAGAGTTAGAGGAAGTCCCCACAGCAGTAAAACTTGTATTCATGAATAGCCTCCTGATCAGGACGGCTGCTGGGAAGAGGGCGAGATAAAGCAGGCAACAACACTTCATTTCAGGATGCAAAACAGTTAAGGCTCGAAAATACTCAGCTGTCTGGGATACAGTCTTTGGGAAAATTTCCTACATATTTGTAGCAAGATTTGAAAGGAAGAGAAAGCAGTAGGAGAAAAAGCTCAAGGTGAAGAAAGTGCTATACTTTAAAGGGATCACAAATGGTACCAGACAAAAGTAATCAAAAGAGATTCACACCCACAGCAATTGGCTGAGCTCCAAGCACTGTGCTGACTTAGAGCAGATGTTTTCTAAGAGGGTAAGGTATATTGAGGGTACCAGAACCAGGAACCATGGCATGCCCGGGTCCTGTTCAGGGGCCTCAGACCAAATGTGTTAGGCCTATGGTCAGTGAACAGAGAAGCACTCTCTCCATGACTTAGCCTCTCCAAGGCTAAACAGAAGAACTGGGGGTGGGGGAGCAACATAGTTGAGAGGCCACTGACCTCCACTTAGCCCTCTGTAAAGCAAGCCAAGACCTGGCCTCCCCACCCTGCCATCTGCACAAAAGAGGTGAGAGAAAGGCCTGGCCAGACAAAGTCCAAGGAAACAGGTCTCAGCAAGGTCTACAGCAAGGAGTAAAAGAGAATGAGTAAGGCCCAGGCCTGACCTCCTGAGTCAGTCAGGCCATGTGTAGGTAAGACCTGTGGTCAGCCATAGAACCAACTTCCTGAAAGCAAACGTTCATAAAAAAGAAAGTACTGGAAAAATAAAATAATTTGTTTTAAGGCTATCAGAATTCATAAAGAAAATGAAGAGAACAACTGCTAGAAAAAGCAAATTCTCCCTAAACTTTCCTAATTTTTACAACTAGATGATGGGACAGAGGGGTGTGAACACCTGGACTATGTGTGGGACATTGTGAAAGGCTGTCCTGGCTTGAGTTCTTTTGGGACAAGGTAGCTAAGTATCCCATTTCAGCATCACCTGCTCTCCCTTCACCAATACACACACACACACACACACACACACACACACACACACACACTATTCCCATAGTCAGAAATCTGAATCCCAAGACCTATTTCCCTAGACAGCAACTAGGACCATCAATTATAACCTTATTATATATTCACTTAAATTTTTTATTTTCTTTAAGCCTCACCTTTGGTGGCTGGAGAGATGGCTCAAAAGCTAAAAAGCACTTATTGACCTTGAAAAAGATCTGGGCTTGATTCCTAGCCACACACAGGCTCACAACCATCCATAACTCTACTTTCAGGGGATCTGATGTGCTCATCTGACCTCTGTGGGCATCAGGCATACACAGTGTTCACAGCACACACGCAAGCAAAGCACTTATATACATAAAATAAAATAAATAAATCATTTTTAAAAAGCCCATCTTTAATTAAAATTTAATTCCTGTACTAACCTTATTTATTAATTGTGGTCCTAGGGATCGAATCTAGAATGTAACTATGCTACCTATGTGTTCAACCACTGGGCGCCTAGCACTTATTTTAGGTTTTAAATCAGAAGTCAAAAATCCAACTGGGACCTGCAGGGTGGCTCAGCAGGAAAAACACTTGCCAGGTACTCTACCCTGTTCATTTACCTGAAGAGCATTTCCCCATTCTTGGGTATAATCCTTACAATCACAGTTGGGTCCCTAGAACTCACAATGAAAGAAAAACCTGCTCCTGAACGTTGTCCCCTGACTGTTACATGGCAGGCACATGTGCAAGAACACATAATACATACATATACATACACAAACACACACACCTCCCCTCCTCTCACACACGCAGACACATACACAAATAATAAAATGTTTTTTTAAATCAACTGTGTACAGAAGCAGATAGGCAAATAACTGTAAAAGGCCAAGTAAAGAGCCAAGGGAATGGTAGGAGCTGTGACACACAGAGACCTCAGGCCCAATAAAAGATCTCATTAAAAAAAGTAAAGAACTTCTGGAAGACAGCAGGCTATGCCACTTTGTGTTCTCTGGGTTACCCTTTTACAAAAACACGATGGGCACACACATCATTCTGCACTCCTCCCTGTTCATTTATCTGTAGAGCATTTCACTATTTTTGGGCTTAATCCTGACAATCACAGTTTAAAATGGCAGTCTACATATTAACAGTGAATCAAATGGCAATCATTACTTCACCATTCTTTTATGTTTAGACATCCAGAATACCATGCAATGACCTGAATGTTTGTGCTTCTATCAGATAAGTCTACGCTGAATGTCTCCCATGGTCATTGTGAGCCTAGATTAATTTCTCTGAATTTAGTTTCCCAGCACTTCTCATAGACACAATTAGCTTTATAAATAAAACTGACCAGAGTGCTGTTAAGATAATATAATCATCTTAACATTGTGCAAATATTTTAAAATCTTAAAAGAAACCTCTTTGGAAAACACAGTCGGAGCTGACCGTTGCACCTAAATATGAAATAAAACAGAAACCTTTAGGTCAACCAACAGACTGCATTCTTTTCATTCCAGGGCAAAGGCTAGACTTGCTTTTTAGTTATTGTTTCCCTTTTGTTCCCCAGACTCACAGAGCCTTATTTGGAAGTTTCCCTTTCTGGCCTGCAATTGTCAGAGGGTCACGATGGAGAGACAGCAGTAAGTACAACGTACAAGTTCAAAACGCTTTATAATCTGGATTTCCCAAAACGTGAAGACAATCATACACCTCTAAAAATCGGAAGGGTCTTTATGACGCAAGTGTAGCTCAAATCCTTGTTTTGTCAATGTTAAAACCCATCGAGCTGAAGGAAGCCGAAAGGGAGCTGAGAGTGTCTGAGACCAGGGTTTTGTCTATTCATTCAACCTATTGCCTAGAGAAAACAGATCTGTTTATTCAGTTGAATCCGTTTCTTATCCCGCTTCACCAGAAGTCTCCCCAGTATTCACTCCTTCAGGCTAATCCACATTCCATTTTTCAAACACGGAACTCTGACTCTTGCAGCCTTGAGCGGTGGTGAGTAGACTAAATTTCCTTCAGGGACCATGAAAGCAACTGCACTGTTAAAACTTCCTGTGGACTCAAGTCAAAGCACTCTCTGGGCTCTCCCTCCGCCTTATCTGCTCACAGCCTCTCCCCCAAGCCCTCCCTACCCAGCCCAGCACCTGGCTGCCTTTTTTAAAACAAACAAACAAAAACAAAACAAAACAAAAAAACAGGGTGTCACTATGTAGTCTTGACTGTCTTGGAACTCACTATGTAAACCAGGCTGGCCTCAAACTCACAGAAATCCACCTGCCTCCACCTCCCAAGTGCTGATATTATAGGTTTGTGCCTTTACACCTGACTACTTAGTTGTAGGGGCTGGAAGAGATGGCTTAGCAGTTAAGAGCACTGGCGGCTCTTCCAGAGGACCCAGGTTCAATGCCCAGTACCCACATGACAACTCACAACTGTCTGTAACTCTAGTTCCAGGGGACCTCACAGGTGCTTGTTGTAATTAAGTGTCTCTAAGTCAGTGGTTCTCAACCTTCCTATTGCTGGAACCCTTTAATACAGTTCCTCACGTTGTGGGGACCCCGACCATAAAATTATTTCATTGGGACTTCATAACTGTAACTTTTCTACTGTTATGGATCATAATGCAAATATCTGATATGCAGGATATCTGATATGTTACGCTTATGGAGGTTGTGACCCACAGATTGAGAACCACTGTTCTAAACCATAGGCTTGCCAACTTGGGAAATTCAGTTGCATCCCCTTGCAAAAAGTTTATCCCAGCTGGCCTTGTCATGCTTACTTCTCCTCGTTGAGGAGCAGAGAGGGTCACTAGACCCTCACCTGTGTACCCAGCTGTCCCCACTACCTGTTGTATGCAACTCTGCCTTAATTGCATATGGCCTTGGGGAGAGACTGAGGAAGATGGAGAGAGGGCTTCCACCTATGTGGCTGCAGGAGGAAGGAGCTTTTCCAGCTGTGGCCTGTTGTGGGGAGGAATATCCAGACCTCTGTAAGTAACCCCTCACCTATGTTTTGTTAGCTCCTCTGAGTGACTTCTGGCAGACTCACGCTTCGGTTTGTCATTGGGACCTTAGTTTTACAAAAAGGAATAGACTTTGCTTGTTTCCCCAGGGAAGGAATTTTAAGAGCATGCTAGGTAAGCACTCTACCACCGAGTTCCACCCCAGCTCTATATACTTTTTTATAAAAAAGAGAAAAAACAACAGGTATATACATAGTCTGGCAGGTTTCGTTACAGTTTCCAGGCACCAGGAGGCGATCAGAAGCAGGTGAGAAGTGAGAAAGGACCAGAATGCTGACAAACAAGGCAGGCTGACTCCAGGTATCAGGAGGCTCTCAGAGCATCACAAAGCAAGACCACAGTGGGAGAATTAACATCAATAAATACAACGTAAAGGGGATAAGAAAGCAGTTAATGGAAAAGGTATCTTGCTGGGCGGTGGTGGTGCACGCCTTTAATCCCAGCACTTGGGAAGTAGAGGCAGGCAGATCGCTTTATGTTCAAGGCTAGTCTGGTCTGTTCAAGGCTAGTCTGGTCTACTGAGTTAGTTCCAGAACAGTCAAGGCTGTTACACAGTGAAATCCTGTCTCAAAAAAAAAAACAAACCAACAAAAAAAAAAAACAAGAAAAAGAAAAAGAGAACTTGCAATACTTTAAGGACAATATATACACAAACTGGCTAGTACAAAGTTCGGGATACTGCAATTATACAGACAGGAGATGTGACAATGAATATTCCATGCACCCAACCAGACAGCTATGGCCTTCCTACAACTCTGGTTCCAAAGGATCTAATGCCCTCTTCTGGCCTCTGCAGGACACCTGCACACATTGTGCACATACACACATGCAGGCACACATACATATAAAAGAAAACAAGCAATTCAAACCAAAGCATAAGAACAGAACGCCCAAGAAAATCAACATGTCATGGAAGTTGTGAGGGGCACACACACACAATTACAATCACACAATCACAATACCAACCTATAAGCACACAGAGATATGTACCTTTCCCACACAATTTGTTTACCGACAAAGAGATTTTCTTTTAATAGCCTGAAGTCCATTGTGTAAGCATATAATTCCATGTAACTTTGGCACCCTGTTCTGTTTTCAGACTGAAGGAAAATGAGAGACCAGATTATGTCTATCAATAGATAATTTCCTAATACTTTTATAACCACTGTAAATAGTCTCTTTGTTTTATCTGTTTTGAGATCAGAAGGTTAAACTGCTGATAATTTGACCTCCAAGATTTTTTTTTCCAATTTGGTTGCTAATGTTAGGGAGAAACACAAGACCCATTAGAGAAGAGAAATGGGTTTTCTGGCATATAGAACAAGAGGATTTTCAAGAGCTTTGGAGGTCATGCGCACTAGCTCTTTAATCACTATAGTTTTGGGTCAAATCTGTGACTTTACTTCTCCAGGTTTATCCTAAGCCCTAACAGTTAACATTTATCCACAATACAGTTACATTTGGGACGATACGATGGAAATAATGGGAGGATCGAGGAAACAGGACTAATTGTTCTGGGCATGAAGGTATATGCCCATAATCCCAGCACTCAGGAGGCTGAGGCAGTAGGTTTGCCAAGAGTTTAAGGTCAGCTTGGTCTACAAAGCAAAAACAGGTTACCAGGGATACAGAACAAGACCCTGTCTATAACAAACTCACACCCATTGTTTTAAAGTAAGAAGATTAAAAAAGAAAGTGAGCAGAGGAAGATACTAACAAAAGGGCATCTATAACCCACATGAGTTACCAAAACACAGGGAAGCAGGGGTCCTCTGACAAGGATAAGAGAGGCAGTGGACAGGTTATTATCTGTGCTGAAATAAAGAAAACCTACTATGCACAAGCTTTTCTGAAAATCATAATATTAAATCATTCTTTAAAATCTAATTTTAAACATTTGGCCAATCACATTAAACCTTATCGTACACCTACCTTCTTTGCCTTAGAATTCAAATTTTCCCTAGGAATATGCCATCAGTTCAGTAGAGCTTTACCCGGAGGACTATGCAGAGAATTAAGACACAATTGGGCACCTGGCATCCATGGGTGTAGATGCTGACGGTGAGTGTAGGAAGAAGATGGCATTAGGAGGTAGGAGGCTCACATGAGGCTGAGCTAGCTGCAGCATGTCCTGGAAGAAGCACTCTCATGGAAGCCGTCACAAGGTTTCGTACGGCCTCGCGCGTGTTTTCACAGGCACCAGAAGTACGCATAAGCCACTCTGTCCTCACTACAGCCACAGGAAGAATTTCTTAAAGTAAAACAATTTGGGGCTGAAGAACTGGTTGAGAGCACTTGTTGCTCTTACAGGGGACCCAGGTTTGATTCCCAGCACCCACATGCTGGCTCACTAATGCCTCTAAGTTCCAGGGGATCCAAATGCCCCCTTCTGATCTCCAAGGACACCAGGACACACATGGTACTCATATTTATATGTATTTATATGTGGAGGCAAAATATTTGGACACATAAAAGAATAAATTTCAAAAAGAGTTAAATAATTCAGAGGATTATAAATATCCACACAAAAATTCAAAAAGGCAAAATCCCAACCCTTCTTTGAGTTGTCTAGACTGTGTATTAGTTACCTTTCTGTCACTGTAATAGAGTAACATGAACAAAAGCAACTCAAGGAAGAAAGGAATGATTTCAGCTTATGGCTCCAGGGAAATAGTCTCCATACGAACAGGAAAGGCACATTAGCTCACTTCCTTTTATATCTGATCTGTTCCTAACAACAGATACAGATCTGACGGGCACTCCACGCTTTCTGTTAATTACCAAGTACGAAAAAATTGACACACACATCAAGTCATTACTACCCCCTTTGAAAGACAACATCCTTACAGAATGTCACACTACTTTTTAGCATAGAAAAGTCCATCTTCCTCACAAGTGAAAAATCTATCAAACCATCTGGGCTCAGAGTATTCTGAAATCATTTTCTGGTATCTTTCAAGATCCCATGTGTGTACAAATATTTAATTTCTTTTCTCTTCCTCCATCTCCTTCCCATCTCCCTTCTCATAAGGGCCTCACATACGCTACTCACAGATTTTCTCACTGAGCTATACTCCCAGGCCTGTTTCTTACTGATTTCGTTAAATTTTGTTTCTCTGGAAAATTTTATCAAAATCTATTTTTATTTTTTATTCTACCTTAAACAAAACCCTCCAACATCCCTTATAACACGAATTCTCTGTGTGTGTGTGTGTGTTTATGCATGCACACATGTTTTGACCTCGTTTTTCAAAATGAGATCTCCACTCTGGGACACTACTTGCCACCACCTTTTTTGAGACAGGGTCCCTCAGAGTTTGTGGATTCGGCTGGACTGGCTGACCAGTGGGGCCCAGAGCCCTTTCTGTATAATCTTCCCTGATGCTGGGTCTGCAAGTGCATGCTGCTCTGCTCAGCTTTGTGTGGGGGTGCTGGGGATCTAAAGTCAGGTTCTCAAGCTTACACAGTAAGCACTTTACTGACTGTGACGCCCACCCCATGTATTACATTTAACTTGGAGCTATTTTTTTCTGGATGAATCTAAGTGTAGCTTTATCTACTTTACTGTTTGTTTGTTTGTTATTTATTTATTATGTATACAATATTCTTTCTGCGTGTATGCCTGAAGGCCAGAAGAGGGCACCAGACCTCATTACAGATGGTTGTGAGCCACCATGTGGTTGCTGGGAATTGAACTCAGGACCTTTGGAATGCTGAGCCATCTCTCCAGCCCTCTACTTTACTGTTTTAACAAAAACTCACTTCAGCATTCTTCCACTTCAGTAGTTTTCTCTTCTGTTCTCTCATATTTATCCAACAAACACTAAGTGTCATCCATGTGCTACATGCTAAGGACAGGGAAAAGTAGAAAAGACAGTCTTTTTTCTGTTGTCAAGCCTGGCCTGCAACTCCTGAACTAAGTAGTCCTCTCGCTGGCTAGGACACAGGTTCTGCAGTACCAATCCTGCTCCTGCTCCACTGGCTGTTCCCAAATGTTCTAGTACTGACTTCATTCCTTTTCCTTTTTTTTCATACTTGATAATAAAACTTTTCAGAAGAACGGCTATGCTTATTGTTTGTAACTTCATCAGTATTTCAAATTCTTTTCTAAATGGTCTGTAAGAGCCATTTTAAACTCCAAGTGAGTCAAAAATTTCCAAATAATTTTTAAAATTTCAACTTTTATTATTTATAGTTTTATTGCATTATGATCACAGAGTGACCAGTAAAAATTCTCTAAAAGCTTTCTAATGATGCTTTCTGTCTTTAGAACGGGTCAACATTTTAACCATTCTATGATCATCCTGGAAAAATAGTTTGTGTATGACACATGGTTAAATTCTTCCAATGTTTTGTCGGTTAGTGTACTAGTTTAGGATTATGATTTTACCATTGTGAAAGGTCTACCCTCTCATTTGAGAAACTTTGAATCCTGTTAAATACATACCAAAGTTTATAAAACCAAGTTAGGTATAAAAATATATCAAAATTTAGCACTGAACATCTGTACAGCCACCATGTGTATTTTGATACTAACAATGGAATTAGGTTGTTTTTTTTTTTCTTTTAAATAGGGTCTCACTATGTAGCCTTGGCTCACCTGGAATTGTTATGTGGTGCAATCACAATGTATATATAACTTGCAGAAATTGAGCACAAGAGATATAATATTGAAAATGCACTTAGTTCCTCTACTTTTACAGCAAAGATTAGCGGTGAACCATGAAAGATAATCAAAAACACTACAGATAAAGAATATTATGTAGACTTGTAGAGATAACCACAATGTTTTTGAATTATATGAAAAAATAAAATGGAACCAGGCACAGTGGTACACGCCTTTAATACCAGCACTAGGGAGGTAGAGGCAGGCAGATCTCTGCATTCAAGGTGAGCCTGGTATAAGTAGTAAATTCAAGGCCAGCCAGAGCAACATTGAAAGAAGGGGGGGCAGTGGCGGGTGACAGAGAGAGAGACAGGAAGAAAGAGAGAAAGAGACAGAGAAAAAGGAAAAGAGAGAGAGAGAGAGGGAGGGAGGGAGGGAGGGAGGGAAGGAAGGAAGGAAGGAAGGAAGGAAGGAAAAGAAAGAAAGAAAGAAAGAAAGAAAGAAAGAAAGAAAGAAAGAAAGAAAGACAGACAGACAGACAGACAATGGGGCTGGGATTAACTCAGTTGGTAGTGCTTGCTTATCATACACAAAGTCCTGACCTTGATCCTCACCACTGCAAAAAACCCATGTGCCTGTAAGGCCAGCACTTGGGAAGTGAAACAGCAGGATTGTAAGTTCAACATTCAGCTACACAGTCAGCTCAACGTGAGCCTATAGGATCGTGTCTTAAAAGCAAATTGAAACAAAAAGATGGGCAGATGAAGAGAGAAGAATAGATGGGCAGAGGAATGAAACAAACATGGATAAAGGAGCATAAACTTATATAGATGCCTTTCAGCTATTCAGATTTAAAAAATTATTATTTATTGACTTTTATCGATATAGGGTCTCTCTGTATAACAGTTCTGGTTGTCCTGGACCCTGCTCTATAGAAGAGGCTGACCTCACACTCAGAGAGTCTCCTGCCTCTGCCTTCTGAGTTCAGATTTAAAATCTTATAATGAAATATTGACACAATCTGGTTGAGAAGGCTCACATCTGCAAATAGACTTTGAGTGTTCGCCACTGGCCATGCTGTCCTCCACTTGGCCATTGCAGAGATACTTCCAGTCTCCTGGTGTCTAGAGCTGTGTGGCTATCTAGCATATTAAGTGCAGGCAGAAATGGCACGTACCTCTCATCCTTAACCCTTAAACCCTCCTGTAGGATGCACCATACTTCCTGAGTGTGGGCATATCCATGACAACGTAGGGGCCAATAACTCCCCCTATGGTCCCTAGCTCATAGTTTACTGAGACAAGAAAAGAAAATAAACTGGTTGTCTTAAAGTTATTTTGGAAATTCATCTGTAACAATCGTTAACATTAACTACAGTGAATGGCATGTGACCCAAGGAAGGTACTACAGAAGGAAACGTCTTTCATTTTATATCGTTTATATTCATTTTAAGCTCTCAATGAAAATTTAAAACAAATATTACATGGATACCTCAGCTTGTACTATGACTAAGTGAGCCTTCTCAGCTCACCTTCTAGGTAAAATTGTAAAATGGCACCCCTCCCTCTGGGTCAATACAACTCCAAGCTGGCTGGGCTTGTCCATCGCTTTACCTACATGCCTTTAAACAGTACAGACTGTTGCCCTGTGGCAACCTCCCTGGAAAGGGAAGGGCTGTTAACTAGACCCTGTAGCAAGTAAGGGATGTAGCCTTCACCATGCTCTAACTGCCCTTAAACATGAAACTTCTGTCATTTTCTTTAATAAACGTTTTTAAAACTTTTATTTTATGTGTGTTGATGTTTTGCCTGCAGCTAAGTCTGTATGAGGGTGTCAGATCTTGGAGTTAGAGTTATTAGCTGCCATGTGGATGCTGGGATTCGAACCAGGGTCCTTTGGAAGAGTAGCAAGTACCCTTAACAGCTGAGTCATCTTTCCAGCTTCCAGAACTTTAACCTGCCAATAAGTTACAATGAACTAACTCAGAAGACCACAGACATAGGAGAACCTTGCTGCCATTGTGTTGGTCATAGAGCTATAAAAGCAGCAACCACAGCAGCTGAGGAGTTGGGTTCTGCCTAAACACCCCTCTGAGGAGGGAGGAGCACTGCCTGAAGAACGGGCCTATACAAACAGCCCTCTCATGCCTGCAGATGGGGTCTCAGAGAAGAATGCATTCATTTACTCTTTACTAATATATTTGTTTACTTGTATGTGGTGGAGGGGCGGTCAGAAGACAACTTGCATAAACTGGTTCTCCCCTTCCTCCCGCGGATTCCAGGGGACTGAACTCAAGTTGTTAAGATTTGGTATCTAGACAGCTGGTGGAGGCATACTTCTTTAATCCCAGCATTTGAGAAGCAGAGGCAGGCCATCTCTGTGAGTTCAAGGCCAGCCTGACCTAAAGAGTGAGTTCCAGGACAACCAGGGCTACAAAGAGAAACCCTGTCTCAAAAAAAATAAAAATAAAAACAAAAAAATAAATAAATAAAAATTAAACAAGACTTGGAATCTAGCCCTTTAATTCAGTGACCATCTCACTCAACCTCATTTTTCCTTTAAATAAAACCTCCTTGTCCAAACATCTGAGGTACTGTTGCCAGCTAGCACTAAAGAGACATCATTAAAATCTCTATTTGAGAAGGAACACACCATCATTCAGGCGCCACCAGGACTCGAGGAGTCCTGCACGTGTGTGTGTGTGTGTGTGTGTGTGTGTGTGTGTGTCTGCGTGCGCGCGCGCGCACACACACACACACACACACACACACACTGCCCCCCAGCAGCTTCTGGCCAATGACCCCCCCCAGAAGAAGGACTAAAGAGAGACTGGTAGGCAGAAAGCTTAAAATCTCTGCCAATGATTAGTTTTGTGGCAGAACCCATCTGCAGGCTAAGACTTGAGATCAGCTTCATTCCGATTCCGAGGCATCTGAGGGATTTCCCTCATCAATTCCATTTCCTCTTTCCTTTGCCTTCCTTGCTCTTACTTCTTGTGACAAATCTCATGCAATCCTGAGTGTCAGCTCCCTAAGGAAACAATTAACACAGTGGAGGAACTGGTGACAGACTCAGGTGTTCTTGCCTCTTCCCGCTCCCAGTCCTTTCCTACCCTCACCTTCGTCTTTGGTCTTTTGCAGAAGTTCTTGTTCAAATTCTAGTCCAGCGTACCAACAACTGCACATCCGTCCTGCACAGAGCTCTCCTTTCAAGAACCTCACTGGTAAGTTTCACAGCATTTCCCGAAGGCCTTACTGAAGTTACAGTTATCCTGCAGCCCGGAGTCCAGTCTTTAAAGCCTTTGCCAAGATTTCCATTCAAGTATCTCTCCTTGCAGCAAGTTATAATGAATTCCCATTCTGAAATTATACTCACTTTGAAAACCCACAACAAAGGGCTGGGGACGGAGCTCAGTGGTGGCGCATGTGCTTAGCATGTGCAGAGCCCTGACTTCCATCCGAGCGACACAAACATTAAGATAAAACAAGCCCCTGGCATACACAGATCTTTTGACTTCCTAGTCACTGGAGAGCTTTAAAACATGAGGGCTCTCGGAAACTGGAATACCAAACAAGTGACCAGCAAAAGCAACAATGTCACTTTTTTTTAAGTAAAGGAAACAATTCTTTGACACTGACAGGTATTTTTTAAATGTTATATACCTTTTACCCAATTCATCAACAAGTTAGCTCATCCCAGCTTTTCTCAGTAGAACAATCAATTATCTTTATTTTACATTTATTGGCCATTGTGTACAAAGAAGTTCAAGTAACTGCTGTGTGAGATTCCTATGTAGTCTATACTGTAACACACCCCAAGATCACTCTTTCTTCACCCTCAGATTCCAGAGTGACTGTCAAAGTTTCGAGCAATGGCTGGTCTAACAGTCCAGTATACCCAAGCGTCAGGAAGGCCGATGCAAAGGGGCTGGGGTGTGAATGGAGAGCTATGAATGAAGGTTAAGATGATTGGGGTTATATGTGGAGCACTGCTCCAGATTCAAAGGACAAGTCATTGGACGAAGTCACTTCACCTCAGAGCCTCAATACTGCCCTCAAGTTAACAGCTTCAGCCTTGGTGGGACAGTAGGAAGCATATCTACCTTCCAAGTGAAACACTTGAAAACTACTATGATCGCTTTTCCTTTTCCAGGGGTGCTGCTTTGAGGTACTCAGAGCAGTCCTGCGTTTGACACCCTCTAACAGGCAAGACTGGGCTATCTCGCACCCCTGCCCAAGTAAGGTCAGAATCCCATTAAAATCTGCAAGTCTTGTGTGCCCAGGCAGAGGGGTTCCCGCTGTGAGACCTAAGTCTAAAACAAACAGAAACAAGTTAGCAGTGCCTAAGGAGGGTCCACGTGCACAAAATGTGTCCCAAGATTGTGTTCCTTCTTAAGGAGCAGTAAATGGAAAAGTGTTGAGGGCATAAGTAGAGTCAGAAAGCTAAACAAACGGGAAGCTTTTTTTTAACATAATAAAAGAGGCTTGGTCTATGAAAAAATTTAATAGTTCTGACTACTCAACCTGCCACAAAATCTTTCCAATAGGCCAGGATACCATTTTGCGGCTAAATTAAATCCCATTTAATTCACACGACAGTTTTGCTATTTTAAATACACCCGCCGTATTCAGCATCTAAACCTGAACGAGTCCAGTCAGAGCAAACAGAAGATGAAAATCGGAACCCAGCAGACTCTCTACCGAGCTTGCTTCATTTCCAAGAAAATAAAAAGTTGATAAACCGATAAGTTTCTGGCATCCTAGAAGAGACCCAGATTATTTTGGGTCAGAAGCAAGTCACAATCAAGTCCTTGGTCTGAGCACGAGTAATCAAATCAGCTGACGGGTCACCACCTTCTATGGGGCTCCAGAAAGTGTACGGTATGCAAATAGCACACTGCAAAATGGACAAAGAACCAGAAAAGCACTGCCAAGCCACACTTTTCATCTCAGATGCCCCCCTAGCTTTGAGGGGGGAGGGTATTGGGACTGGGGACACAGGAGGTCCCCGCTGCCGGACCGCCGCCTGCAGCGTCCGCCCCGCCCCGCCCCGCCGCCCGGCGAGCACAGGTAATTTCACAACCCCATTAACGCATTCCAGAGCGGAGACTCACCGCCCGGGAAGTTCACCTTGCCTCGCGCCCCTGCGCGGGGTGGGGGGAAGGGCGTGGCGGTGAGGGGGCGCGACCCGCACTCCACAGACCTGGCTCGGGCTCCTCCAGCTTCGCCGAGTGGTTACCCATGTTCGGCAGACTCCGATGGCCGAGGGCTGGCAGGCCCCGGACCGAGTGGCTGCCGTGCCGTGCCGCAGCGCGCGCCTGCTCCGGCTAGCGAAGCGGCGGCGGACGCTGGTCCGCTCCAGTCAAAGAAAGAGCCGAGCGCCTTCCAGTTCCCGGCGGCCAGAGAGCCGCTCCTCGCGCCCGCGGGCGGACCCCGCCCCCTCATCTGCATACACCACGCCCTCTGGGTTCCTCACTACCCGCCAGGCGCGACCCCACCCACCTCATCTGCATCCCGCCTGATTAACCCGGCCCACCACCCCCCCTCAACGCCTTGTGGTCTGTCAGGCGAGCCCCGCCCCCTGGGCTCCTCAGTGTCTGCCTGGAGTGGCCCGCCCCTCTCATTTGCATCCTGCGGCCCGCCCACCTCAACTCCTTGCTGTCTGTCAGGAGAGGCCCGCCCCCTCATCTGCATACCGCTCCAAGTGTCCAAAGCCCCTCCCGGCCCTTTGTCGGATGACCGACTTCAGGCCTCTCTCTACCCGCCCACGCGGAGAGCTGCAGCTGGACGAGGTAGGCTGGAAAAACCCCACCGTGGCAGGCTGAAGCCCAGTGCCATGGGCAAGGTGAGGTCTTGCACGTGAGAAATAAGATCTGGACAAGGAAAACCTAGTGTTGACGCAGGGCAGAGGTTCAATAAATGTTTCTAAGCGGAGCAATGAATGAATGTGGAACAAACAACTCTCAGCGAACAGGGGAAGAAAACCAAGCAGAGTCCTGCCCATGATCCAGTGCCAATCAGAAGCAGAAACTGTTGTCAGAAATGAATGGTTCTATGGAAATGACCTTGTCCATCTTTCATCCTACAGTTCAAACAGCCAGACCTAACTAAATAAACCTCACAGTGACGATACATAGGAATAAGAAAATAACGGAAGAAATGACTGGTCCTTTCCCTGCCTGAAGGAACACCACTTTGTTTGTTGGTTAGTTGGTGGTATTTGTTGTTGTTGTTTTGAGACAAGGTCTCTGTATGTTGCCCTAGCTCTCCTGGAACTTGCTATATAAACCAGATTGGCCTCGAACTTACAGGGATCTACTTGCCTCTGACTCCCTAGTGCTAAGATTAAAGGCCTGACCTACCCAGGCTGAGGGAACACTGTTTGGTTTTTTTAACTTATTTTTTACTTTTACTAATTCTCTGAGAATTTCATTTAATGTATTTTGACCACATTCACCCCAACTCCTGCAACTAACTCCTTCCAGATCCACCCTTCCCTACTCAAGTCCCCTACTTTTGTCTTCTTTCTTTCTTTCTTTCTTTTAGTTTTTCAAGACAGCAGCATTTCTGTGTAGCTTCAGAGCCCATCCTGGAACTCGCTCTGTAGACCAGGCTGGCCTTGAACTCACAGAACTCACAGAGATCCGCCTGCCTCTGCCTCCCAAGTGCTGCGATTAAAGGTGTGCCCCACCATGGCCCAGCCTGTCTTTTTTCTTTTTAAATAATCCATCAAATCCAATTTGTACTGCTCACATACAGTCTAGATGTGGGTCATCCACTGTAGCCTTTCTTAAAGGCCACGCCCTTAAAGAAAGCTCTCTCTTCTGCCCCTCGAAGCTATAAACTGTCTATAGTTTCTCAGTTAGGGAACCAGCCCCTCTCCCCTCCCTGCTAGAATGTTGACAGGCTCGATCCTGAGTGAGCAGCTATAGTACCATGAGTTCATGCATGTGGCAGTCTTGTATGTCCAGAAGGCATGTTTTACTGTGGTTCTCCTCAGTGACTGGCCTCCACTCTGAGACTTTTCCCACCCCTTCTCCTGGGTCCCTGAGCTTTGGGTAAATACACAATCTCATCTTCACTGATGCTCTCTGCTCTGATCAGTCTTGAGCTCCTCTGTGAACCAGCATCCACACACAGAAACGTGTCTGGTGAGGTGTGAGAGCTGCAGGCTTCTCTACATCTCTAGAGATTCGAGTTTAGAGAGCAGTTCCCCTGGGCTGCATCTTCTGGGTGGCCGCGCTCTCTCTGTTGGTCCTTCTCCTCTCATCTCTAGACCCTGGCGTGCCCTAGAGCTCCACCATATAGTCTTTAAATTCTACCAGTGTGTGGCCAGCCTGGCCCACTACCACCAAGGTGGGGCCAGCCTGGCCCCTCTTCTGAACCACAGACTTTTGTGAGTTCGTTGCCTTCTTGACAGTACCTCTTGCAAGTGCTCTGAAAGGTCTAAGAAGCAACCCTACTTTATCAGAACAAAATGGAACGGCTGGATTTTCTTCCACAGATGTGTGTCTCTTTTATTTTCTTTATCTCCATAATTAAAAACTTCATCTTTCCACTGACTCAGATCAACAACTTCAATTCCTCTCACATCAAGTCTATCAGCAAATCCTGTCATATAGATTGGATATTTTGTAAAGCTCAGCCTGTCTCAGAACACACCAGATCCCTGCTACCCTACAGGCCAAGCAACTGTCACCTCTTACCAGGATTTCTGTAACCACCTCTGAAACAGTGTCCTCTCTCTTTTTCCTGGCCCTGTTTGTAATAAGGAAGTGGTGCCTTTTAATCCGAGCCCCAATGAGTAAGTCTTTGCTCTCCCTGCAACTGACCCACCTCCTCAGCCTCTTCACTACCCCTCAAATTGGCTGAGCTCCCACCCATACAGCTGGCTTGCACTTACTGTTTCCTTTTCCTGGAGTACGCTTCCCCCAGACACTCATGTTGCATAGACCCTATGACTCACCCCAGATCTGGGCCTGAAAGTCCTATTCAGAGAGGCTGTTCTCATCACAGACCAACAAACGCACTCCCGACTTTGTGAACTCCCGTACACTCTTTGCCACTGGGTATAGCAGCACTTATCCCGTGGGGGTAAGTTTCAAACCTCCGGTGAATGTCTGAAACTGCAGTCTTATTTATACTACATTTCTTCCAGTACACACTTCAGATAAAACTTTATTTATTAATTAGGCACAGCTAGAGAATGACAATACTTTGCAACTACAGAATATGCTTTTTTTTCCCCTGTCCTTTTAGGAATTTTCAACTTTCTATTTAAGGGAAGCATGTTATGGTATCTGTGTGGCATATCTATATTACCAGTGTCACTACCCCCATGCTCTCGGGCCATTGTTAAAATAAGGGTTACTAGCACACTGCATTGTAATGCTGTGACAGGAATCTGATAAGGAAGATGGCTGCTAACTGACCAACAGGAAGGCAGTATATAGAATGTGGACATTCCGAACCAAAGAATGATTCACATCCTGCAGTAGTGTGCCCTGAGACTTTGCTGTGCTTGCTACTCAGAATGCTACACCTTTAAAACTTACCGACCGTTAGTTTCTGGAATCTTATACTTCATATTTTCAAAGAATGGTTGACTTTCAAAAGATAGAGACTTGAAACTGAAATGGTGCCCATCCACAAGTGGTGGTGGGTTCTGTTCACTAATTATTACCCTCCCGCCAAACTAACTTTCATGAGATCATTCATGAATAAATGAATAGATGGACAGATGAATGAACATACAGACTCTGCTGTACATAAATCATCCCTTTAATATATAATGCTTTTATTAGTGTTTACTGTTTACATAAAATAACATTACTCCTTTTTAGTGGAAATACCATAAACTGATTTCTTCCACAAAACAATTTGGTTGAAGACAAGCATCACATTTACTTTTGTGATCTACAAAACCTAGCAGAGCTCTAAGATGCATGGACTAAGGAAAATAAACCATCCAGGACAGAGTTGGACAAAAATCCACACAGCATCATGTTCAAGCCCTCCTCCCTATTTTTAAAGAGGTGAAGAATGGATGCAGAAAAGATGGCCGACTTCCTCAAATCATTCTCTTATGGGAGACAAACCCTGAGTCTACAAAGATTTTAAGAGTGGCACAGCTTCTGTTTACAAAGCCGTCCCCAGCTTATCCGAAGAGTCTGGAAATGGATGAGTCATTTTATTAATCCTGTAAAATGTCAAGCACGCCATTACCAAACCTCTTTATGAAAACCAGACAACAGTCCAACCTGGCCTCCTCAGATTCTCTCAACTCCCGCATCTGGCCATACTGCGTCCCTTCTGTATTGCATGTTCCTAGCATGGGTTAGCGTTTACCTCTTTCTTGGCTTTGCGGCCTCTGTTCAGTGCAGGCCTTCATTGCTTTCAAGGTTGACTGCATTAGCTTTGCAGCTCCAATTCCAACTTTAGAAAAAACTGCAAGGGCTGGGGAGGCATCGCAGCAATTGAGAGCATTTAGTGCTCTTGCAGAGGATCTTGCAGAGGCCCGACTCCCAGCACCCACGTGGTGGTTCACAACCATCTCTAACTCTAGTCCTAGAAGATCCAATGCTCTCCTCTGACCTCTGCTGGCAACAAGGACACACATGGCATACACACAAGCATACATGCAGGCAAAACAGTCTCACATAAAGTAAAATATATAAATATAATTTTAAAAATTAAAAAATAAACTAATAAAAATGCAAATCTGACTTTATGTTGTGTCTGTTTAAAAGCTCTCCCCAACCCCCTCTCTATTTGAGATGAGGTCCTCAGTTCTTAGGCTTGGCACATGGGTCCACTCATACAACTTCCTTTTTCAAAAGTGCGGCATGCTTTCTACTTTATATTCTAGAATCTTCAAGCCTGGTTGTAATTCTGAAAATATAGCCTGTTTGTCTTAAGCCTCTGTGCTTTGGACCTGACACTACCCATCCACAGCCTGGCTGCCCAGAAGGTGCCTATTTATCTTCTGTGAACCAAACTGTGCCCCCCACCCCAAAGGAGCCTGCTGAAATCGCAACCTCCAGTGTGATGGTTTAATGAGGCCTTAATGGTGGGACCTTCCTCTAACTGTTAGCTTTAAAAGGAGAAAGATATCTCTCTTCTTTTTGCATTCACAGACATGGTAAGAAGTCACCTCGTTTAAGAAAAGAATCTTCATCAGAACTGGGACTGGGACCTCAGACTCCCAGCCTCTAGAACTATGGGGAATTAATCTCTATCAATTGAGCCACACAGTATATGATATTTGGTTATGATACAATTTTATTTACTAAGTGGGCACAACTAGCACTCTTAAAATTCTTGTTCAGGCATCTCCTTGGCAGAATTCAGTACTCTCTTTCACTGGACTTCTGGACTTTATAAATGCTTATCTTTCCCCCTATTCTAACCAACCTTCCTTATGAGACTGGGGTCTCTCTGAGCAGCAGAGGTCCCTCTGCCTCACCTGTGCATCGCTGGTACCTAACACCTAGAGATTCAGTTATGCCCTAGTTTGCTCGTCTGCGGATACGTCAGCACAGCCAACAAAAGCAGCTCGAGGGCGGCAGGGTTCACTGGGCTGGCACTTCCAGGTCACAGCCCACTGCTGAGGGAAGTCAAACAAGGATGAAGAGGAAATCATTGAGGGACACTGCTGCTTTGCTTGCTCCCAAGTTCATATTCACCTGCCTTTTTTTATACAGCCCAGGCACTGCTCATGGAAGACTAGGTTCCCCGACATCAACTAGCACTCAAGACAACGCCCCACGGACAGGTTCACAGGCCAATCTGATGGAGGCAGTTCTTCAATTAAGGTTCCCTCTTCTTACTGTGTCAAATTGATAACTAAGGGTAGTCTCACAATTTAGTAATTTATGTACTCCCAATCTGACTAAATGACTAAAGCATTAATTTCTCAAACAAAAGCTGTC
This sequence comes from Microtus pennsylvanicus, assembly GCF_037038515.1. Lineage (NCBI taxonomy): Eukaryota > Metazoa > Chordata > Mammalia > Rodentia > Cricetidae > Microtus > Microtus pennsylvanicus. Next base: position 59,427,960 of record NC_134589.1, read on the forward strand.
ATGGGTATTTGACTCTCTAAAGAATTATTTGAAACTAGGTATGGTGGCTATACCTGCAATCTCAGTAGCTGGGAGACTGGAACAAGAGGACTGTGATGCTTTCAAGGCTATCCTGGGCTCATAATAGGACCCTGTTATTGTTGTTGTTGTTTTAAAATCTTTTCTGTCTATAAAACTTGTTATTAAAATGAGAAGACAAAAATCAAGCTATAATTTTATTTACTTATTTTTGAGACAAGGTCTCACTATGTAACTCTGACTGTCCTGGAATTCACCATATTGTAGGCCAGGCTAGCCTCAGACTCACAGAGATTTGTCAGCCTCTGCAGGCAAAAGGGGTATACCACCATGAAGAATGGAGCGCTATCTCTTTGAAAATGGGCAATAGATCTGAAGAGACATTTCTCAAGTGATACGAGTAGCTAACAGACATTTGACAAAATGCTCAAATCTCTAATTACCAAGAAAATGCAAATTAAAACCACAACACATCACCACATCTCTGAGGATATCTATTATCACCAAAAGGATAATGGTAAGTGTGATAAACCACAAATGTTGGTGAGGATACAGAGAAAAAAGAACCTTATACACTGTGAGTGGGGTTGTAATTAGTATAGCCTCTTTGAAAATAGTATAGAGGCTCATCAAAAGCAAAAAAGATGAGTTACCATATAGCCCACAATCCTATTTCCAGGTATGCAAAATAGTTGAAATTGATGTCTTAAAGAAATAGCTATACGCCATGTTCATTGCAACTTTACTGACAGCAGTCAATGAAAGAATGCCCATCAGTGGACAAAAAAAAATATGGAAAAATACCTGGTGGAATGCTATGTAACCTTTAACAGACCAGATTCTCTCATTAAAAACAACATGTGTGGGGCTGGAGAGATGGCTCAGCGGTTAAGAGCACTAGCTGCTCTTCCAGAGGTCCTGAGTTCAATTCCCAGCAATCACATGGTGGCTCACAACCATCTGTAATGAGATCTGGCACCCTCTTCTGCCCTGCAGGCATACATGAAGACAGAACACTGTATTCATAATTAATAAATCTTAAAAAAAACAACATGTCTGGAACTGGCATAATTTGCTAAGTGAAGCAAGCAGACATGGAGAAATGCCGTATGATCTCACTTATGTATGCAATATGGAAAAGACAATCTCAAAAGGACAGGATACAGAAAAATGATTACCAGAGGCTTCTCCGATGTTTAGAAAAATAATCACCGTGTTTTAATACAGGTTACTTCCAAAAGGGAGTCTTTTAGATAATGTTTTAACTTTAAAAATATCTTCCAGTTTTTCCCTACAAACCTCTTTTCAACATTTATCTTATGTATATGAGTGCTTTGACTGCATATATGTATGTACCTTGTGCATGCCTGATGCCTGCAGGATTCAGAAGAGGGACATAAGGTCCCTTATAACTGTGAGCTACCATGTAGGTGCTGGGAACCAAACCTGTGTCCACTGCAAGAGCAACAAGTGCTCTTAACTGCTGAGCCACCCTCTACCACGTTTATATTAAAAGCTGAGGTAAAATCAGGCAATGGTGGCGCACACCTTCAATCCCAGCACTCAGGAGGCAGAGGCAGGTGGATCTCTGTGAGTTGGAGGCCAGCCTAATCTATAGAGTGAGTTCTAGGACAACCAGGGCTGTCATACAGAGAAACCCTGTCTTGGAATAAATATATACCATTTTATCCATGTTGAACTGTATATAATTTCACAGTGGGAAGTCTACTTACACTGCTGTGCAATTGCACCACAGGCCAGCTCCAGAATGCTTTTTATCTTGAAAAACTGAAGTTCTATAGCTATTAAACACAAAACCCTTTCCTTCCTCAACAACCACTGGCAACACTGTTCTATTTAGTGTATTTAGATTTTTTTCTTCTAGATACTTCACAGGAGTGGACTTATATCACACCTGCCATTCTGTAACTGGTGTGTTTCAATACAACGCCTTTGAGGCTCTTCCATGTTATAGAATGTACCAGGATTTCCTTCTTTTTTTTTTTTGTCAAAATTGAATGTAGGTGGAACATACCTTTAACCACAGCATACAGGAGGCAGAGGCAAGTGGATCTCTGTGAATTTGAGGTCAGCCTTAATTATAAAGCGAGTTCCAAGCAAGTAAGGATGACACACTAAGAATCTGCCTCATAAAAAAGTAAAAGTGTAAATGTGTGTGTGTGTGTGTGTGTGTGTGTGTGTGTGTGAGAGAGAGAGAGAGAGAGAGAGAGAGAGAGAGAGAGAGAGAGAGAGAGAGAGAGGGAGAGAGAGAGAGAGGGAATGAATATGTGTGCAGGTGTCCACAGAGGCCAGAAGAAGATGTTGACTCCTTTGAAGCTTGAGTTATAGGTCTTTGTAAAACATCCAGTGTGGGTGCTGGTGACTTAACCTGGCTGCAAGAGGGACTGTTCTTAATTGCCAAGCCATCTCTAGCCAAAAATGTTCTGTTGTTTGAGGCTGTATAGCATACCACATTGCATCCATTTGTAGATCTGTTAATGGAGATGTGAACTGTTTCTACCTGTTACTTGTTACACCACTATGATACATCATGGCAAACCTTTGGAGTCCCCACCTTCAGTAGTTTGGGTATATGCCCAGACCCAGTAATACCTAGATCATGTTATATTTTTCTTTTTAAAAAGGAAATAGTTAAGGGGTTGAAGAGATGGCTCAGTGGTTAAGAGCAGTCAATGTTCTTCCCAAGAGGTTCAATTCCAGGTCCAACCCAGGTTCAATTCCCAGCAGCTTCTTGGAAACACAACTTTCTTTAATTCCAGCTCCAGAGGACCTGACACCCATGATAAAACACCTTTTTTTAAAAAACACATTTAAAAAATATTTTAAAAAGGAAACAGTTAAAAAGACATTTTGTTCTGTACTTTTCAAGCTATCAAGCATGAATTGTTTTAGTTAAAAACAATTCCATTTTCCTTATCAAAATTAAAAATAATAGTTGGGCATGGTGGCGCACACCTTTAATCCCAGCACTTGGGAGGTAGAAGCAGGCGATCCCTGTGAGTTTGCGGCCAGCCTGGTCCACATAGTGAGTTCCAGGATAGTCAGATGTAGAGAGACCATGTCTCTAAAATAAAGTATTAAAGTAGCTTTATGTGCACTATGCTCCAAACCCTAGAGGACAACATAGTCGGCATCTTAGAGGCTGTTGATTCCCTTATTCAGTAAATAATTTTCAGTATTAATTTTGTGTGTTACATTATTCAAGTTTCCCACCTTCTGGAGAAGGAAAATAAGCTCGGCTTCCCAATGAGCACAGTCCCCTTGTTGAACAAGGACCAGGTTCACACAAGAAGAAAGCCAAGCGATGCTTGAGCATGAGCAGAAGGTGGCAAAGTCAAGTGACTGACTTAGACAGAAGGTTCCTTAGGCAAGTGACTGCACACTGGGCTAGAACTACTCCAGCCTGGGAAGTGGCAGATACTGTGCAGGGAGGTTCTATCCAGACGGAAGCAGATCCGTGGCTGGTCTGAGCTGGTGGTAGAAACCAGGTGACCAGAAACAGAAGGAGGGAGGACTGACAAATGTGCTTATGACAGTCGTAACTTGGCCAATTTACTAAAAATCATGGGACTGCATGCCTTAGATGAATTTTATGCTATGTAAGTGCCCCTCCACCGCCCCCCCCCCCCCGCAGTCAAGTAAGATAAGTGAAAAGCTTTCAGACTGTATTGTTTTCTAACTAAGAGACCTGGGCCCTCACTGCATTTAATCATCAGGATTGCAGTCTGGCAGGCTGTGAAGAGGAGAAGGGGTGGAGGCATTGCTCTGACCCAGGAGCTGTCTGCCTCCAGAACTGGACTTTATTCAAAGCAATCAAGGACTGTTAAGCAGGAAGGAGAAGCAGACAGGGCAGGAGATGGTGAGTGTGATTTTAAAGAGAAAAGCACATCCTGTTGTGAGCTGCTCCAGAAAGAGCTTCTGAAGGAGATGACGCCTATGGGCTGCTCTCTTCTCAGTGACCCGCATTTCCGTGCCTGTCTGCAGTGGCAGGAGGGCACCGAGGGATGGGCAGGCACTTGGCATGGACACCCACATCCTGAACAACAGGGCCCAGCTCTGGGCTCTTCTTTGTTCGGGACGGTGAACAAAGGCTTGATTGTGAGAAAGTCACAATCAAAGCACCAATGGGGGAAAGAGATACGGTTGCAGTGAGATCACATGAATCTAGGCAAGAGGTTGTCAAGGTGTCTTCCCTAGTGAGCAGACTGCGGAGCAGGAAAATGGTCTGGTGAAGGGTGTGGCTCTAGAAGACCGCCTGGTAATACGTATTGAATACTCTTCTGATATCCAATCCACCAAAACAGCCAATACGCCCCAAGTATTTCAGACATTCACACCCTTGGAAAGGTGAATACTTTGCTGGAGTAGGTTCCCCTCAAAGGCGCCTGTGCACCACTGTCCCCAGCATTGAGCTGTCTGTGTCCTAAGAGTCAGGGGTGTTTGTCCCCAGACAAATGCTAGGTGTATGTAAGTTGTATAACTTAATTATCCCATGAACTAATGAAAAACAAATGGGGGCGGGACAAGAATACACTGGATTTATCAAAAAAGGTGGACAATTAAAGATGCCTGCCTACAATAACTATAAACCAGGAGGGGATGTCAATAAAAGTGTGCAGGGTTCTACATGAACTGTGTGCACCTATCTTCTTACTCGTGCTGAAAAAGAAACCAGCTCAGCCAGCAGCTTGCCTCCAGCAGTGGTGACTTCCACATCTGGCTGCGGCTTTGCCTGTAGCTGGGAGTGAACTCTATGCCTTAAACGTGTGAAAGGGTTCTACATTAACTGGACGCATCTAATATTCTTACTCATCCTTGAAAATAAAAATGCCTCTAGCAGTAGTGACTACTACACTCTAGCTAGGGCTTTGCCTGTAGCTGGAAGGGAAATGCTCTGCTTTCTCCATAGCCAAGTCCCCAGCCTCTCGAGCCACAAGACCTAACCCAGGAACACCCCCAAGTAAAAGGCAGGTGAGAATAAGCTGGTCTGGGCCTGTGCTGGCCCTACTGCAGCATCACTTACACCCAGGGCAGTGCCACTACTGCTCCCTGATTGAATGGGCGAGCTGCAGCAGAGTCCCTAAGTTCCTGCCTTTGACTCCTACAGCAGTTGAGAACCCCTGTGAGCTCACAAAGACTTCAGTACAAGCCGCCAGCAACAGTGTAGCGATAAGACTTAAGACACATTTCCTAACCGAAATAGACACAGCTGGTCAGGACTCATTAGCACCACCTATCACAAACCGGTAAAGCACGGCTTCCACAGTGGCTCAAAGGAAACGAAAGCCCCCCAAAGAAAAGGAAGACTGCGCAACAAAATCGGGACAGGTGATGAGTGTTTTCTCCAGGCTAAGGATAAGGCAGTCTTCTAACTGGTAGGGGATCTGCACAAGTTTCCAGAGGCTAAAAATTCAAAGGGCATGAAAACATGTTGACAATTTTAGCGTGTATCATGACTGTGTCTCAAGGACAAAATAGCACAACTGAAGAAAGGCCTTCTAAAGCTATCTCATTGTCTTCAGTTATAAAAACAGACAAATCCCATCGTAGAGCTAGTTACATGGTAGTCTACTGAATGGTTAAACATTGTTATTTAATTAATTAAAAAACACAAAGCTACTTACAGATGGTGAGCTTATTAAGCAATAATTGCAGAGTATAACAGATATCAAATGTCCTAAAATGGGGTGGGGGGACCTAAAATCAGTTTGTTTCACCAGACTATAACCAAGTGAACTGAAGAAACAGGAAAAATCCAAGGGAAAGAAGTTTGGAGATGGGGGCTGGAGAGATAGCTCAGAGGTTAAGAGCACTGACTGCTCTTCCAGAGGTCCTGAGTTCAATTCCCAGCAACCACATGGTGGCTCGCAGCCATCTATAATGAGGTCTGGTGCCCTCTTCTGGCATGCAAGCATACAAGGAAGGAATGTTGTATACATGATAGATAGATAGATAGATAGATAGATAGATAGATAGATAGATAGATAGATAGATAGTTTGGAGAACAAAACCAATGATTTCAAATTCATGCTTAAGGCAATAGATGTTCACAGCACTGATGATGGAATACATTTTCCTTAGAGGTATTGATAACAAATACAACACCACTGAAGAGGGCCCGCAGAGACAGTTCAGCAGTTAGGAGCACCAGAGGACCTCCAGAGGACCTGAGTTCACTTCCTTGTGCCCACATCAGGTAGCTTACAATGGCCTGCAACTCCAGCTCTAGGGGATCTGGTACCTTCTACTGGACTACATGAATACATACAAATACACGGCATATACACATCTTTTTTTAAAATGTCACTAAATGACCAGATATGGTGGCATATACCTTTAATCCCAGTACTCATGAGGCAGTGGCAGGCAGATCACTGAGTTCAAGGCCAGCCTGGTCTGTAGAGGGAGTTCCAGGACAGCCGGGGCTACACAGAAAAACCATGTCTTGAAAATCAAAACTAAACCAAAACAAACAAACAAACAAACAAAAAGTCACTGAAGAAATGACTTCTTTGGTACCCTTAAAGATATAGGTCAGTCAAGATATTTATATAAAGCAGTAAAAATTATGTTCTCTAACCACTGTTAACATATCTGATCTAAGCTCATGGTGCCCTGGTTAGTAAAATTAATAGATGGCAACGCTATCACTGCCTAAAACTCACATTTAATGAAGATCATTGAATAGTAATCAAGACTGTAAATTTCCTCAGGGTCAAGGCATTATGTCATTGACAACTCCAGGAAGTCTTTAAATCAAACAAAAACAAACAAACAAAAAAGTGTTGATGCCAACTATGGCAACATCTTTACTTTTCAGAATATGGCTAAATCAGGGTCAAATGGTGGTGATATTTTATGACTTGAGATCTGTTTGTCATTATGGTACCTAAAACAAAATTTAGGGTTGGGTGTGATGGCCCATATTTCTATATGGTGTGGCAGCCAGGCTCTGACGCCACCGGCCTCACCTGAGGTGGTCACGTAGTCCTGCAGACAGGCTGTCACTGCCCTAACAAAGGGTCAGGATGTTGTTGCTCCTTTCTTTGTAATTTGGAGGATGCCTGATAGAGATTCTGATTCAAGCCTACGTGACAGCTAGCATACACAGCAGACAGGTAGATGCAGACATGACAAAACGCCATTCACCTGGTTACCTAGGAGACAGAATGCTGGTGTATTTCCCAGTCAGTTTATGTTTTGGTATAAAAGCTGTTTGGAAAATAAACGAGAGGAATTCTTTAGGATGTGAACTCAGGACTTCATGAGGGACCACTGAGAATCTCCCTCCCAATAAAGCCATGTGAGGTGTGTCTTTATTCCCACGCCCCCACGCTGGTCCAGAGAGAGTTTATGTTGGGGTCTGGTCGACAGAAATAATTTATGGTCCGGACTAGCACTGGATCCCGACAGTACATGGTCTTAATCCCAGCACTCAAGATTAGTGTTTGAGTTGAGGCCAGCCTAATCTACATTGTGAGTTCCAGGCCATCCACAGCTATACAGCGAGATCCTATTCTCCCACTCCCTATAAAAAAAATGCACCAAAAACTGACAATGAAAACTGGCTTAAAGATTGGTCTTTTAATTGATTTAGTTGCTCATTTGGATGACTTAAACAAGTATCTTCGAGGTGAAAACCAACCTAATCAATACAACATTTCAAATCATAACACTTTCCAAATAAAATTAAATTATGATAAGCTCAGATAACTCTTTATGTACTCCAGTCATTGGCTAAGCACCATAAACAGTGGAAAATATGTATCCCCCCTTTTTTGATTTGATACAATATGAAAACTGATTTCAAAATTTCTGGGAAAACATTTGCGATTCCAATTTTAGTCAACAAAACTGTATTACCTCCCAATCTTTAAATGAAGAGTTGAAATCTCATACTCAGCTTAGAGGATGATTTGATCGCATCTCTTTTCTAGACGTTTGCAGGCCGGTCCTTTCTTCCCAGAGACAAATACCACTCGCATCACAACCACGTGTGACATCACCTCACTCTTTGCATCACCTGCATGTGTGTGCAACGGTTTTCAAGACTGAAGCACACCATTAGGACCAGAAAATCTAATGAGCACCCTGAGAGCACACTGAGAATTGCAGCTACATGCACTGACCCAGAGACTGGTGCACTGTTTTTTAGATACAATGTCAAGTGCACCACTAATGTTACGTTTCTCTCTTTTCTTCTCTTTTATATAAAAAGCCATAAACCTGGAAATTATAGAATATGCAATACAGCATGGAAAGATGTTGTCAGTTAGCAAGCCTAGTCTAAGAACATGCCTGATCCTAACCAAAGATCAGGAAACAAACTCACGAGTTAATATCGGAGGGCAAACAATGTTTAAATCTGTTTATCATCCTTTCTCTGTCTTCCTCCCTTCAGTCCTCTCTCTTGATTTTACAAGGTTTTCAATTAGTTGACCCCAGATGGGCCCCAACTGCACATGGCCAAAGAATAACAAACTGCTCAGGACCAGGGGCAACAGAGTTGAGGAAACTGCTGTACTGTGTGGGGAGGGCCAGGGCAACCAAAGGAAACAAAGACAGCCACATGCAACTGCTAAAGACAATTGCACAGGGCAGGAAACATGCTGCTGAAGATAACTCCAGAGCTAACCCAGGCGACCAAAATGTTTTCTTCAACTTGGGAAAACCCGGATTCCACGTAAAGTCATTAAGGGACTCGGCAGTGTTGAATTTTGTTTGAACGTGTTGAAAAGACATGTGATCCACAAGAACAGGGACTTCCACTGTCAATTTATTGCTACGTCCCTAATGCTCAGAGAGAAGCTTGGAACACAGTGGGTAGGCATTGACTACATAGGTGAACGAATGTGGACATCAAACATCCTTGAGCCATTTTCAGCCAACAGTTGGAAACGAATCAGTTTTAGGACTAATAGGAGCAAGTTGTGGCATGAGTCATGGGCTCCCACTCCTTAGGAATGGAGCTTGTCCATCTTGTCACCCTAGTGCTGGCACTAGCAGTGTCTTCCACACGAGAGGATACAAACCAAATACCTTAAAAGAAATGGAAATGATGAACTTTTAGCCCCACCACCCTGCACGGCCTCCACCTTTTTAGCAATCACATGGATTTATTTCCAGTATGCTCTTTTCAGAGTGTCTAGAGCTACTAGGAAATTCTACATATATTCCAAATCTGCTCCTACTTTCCATGGTGGGGATCAAAAAGGAGAAGTTTTATTTTGGAGGGACTGGCTGATAAATTGCAAATAATAATAATCCTAGGGGGAAAGGCTTCATGGGTTTAACTAATACTGTCACTCAAAATTGCTAAACCTGAAGTCACCAAGTGAGTGATGAGCTGTGGTACATCCAGACAATGGGATATTATTCAACCCTAGAAAGCAGCGAGCTACTAAGCATGTGAATACACAGACAAATTGTTTTATTTATCTGTGTGTGGGTGTCTTGTTTGCATGTATGTCTGTGAATCACATGTGTATTTCCTGGTATCCGGAAAGGTCAGAGGGCACCAGATCCCCTGGAACTGGAGTTGCAGAGGTTGTAAACGTTCATGTAGGTGCTGGGAACTGAACCTGAGACTTCTGAAAGAATGACCAGTGCTTTTAACCACTGAGTCATCTTTCCAGCCTTGACAAGGGGGAATTGGAAATGGGAAATCTCTTTTTTCTTTTTTCTTTTGAGACAGGCTCTCTACACAGCCCCGGCTGTCCTGGAACTCGCTCTGTAGACCAGGCTGTCCTGGAACTCACAGAGATCCGCCTGTCTCTGCCACCTGGGTGCTGGGATTAAAGTTGTGCCCACCATGCCTAGTAGCATGGAGAAGAACATGCATTACTAAGTGGAAGGAGACAGTCTGAACAGGCTGCCTGCTGTGTGACCTAGCTGCCCTATGGGAACGGAAAGTAAACTAATGTTCTGTCATCAGTTAGTTGAGTGGGACAAACAGGCAGACCACAGAGGAGTTTTAGGACAGAGGAACTGCCCTCTATGACACTGTAATGGCAGACATATCATTCGACATTTGATCCCCAACCTAAGTAACGGGCTTTGGGTAATACATGGGTCAATATGGGTTTGCTGTAACTAGAGCTCCACTGTGTAGAGGTGTGGATAATGGGATGAAGGGGGGATGTGTGAGACACATGAGGAATCTCTGTACCCTCCTCTCCACAGTCTGAACCCAAACATGTTCTAAAATAATAAAAGACATAAGAGAAGGAAAGCAAAGCCTGAGGAGTCTTTCCTGTAGATGGTGAGGAGGGAGCCACAGTTTATAACAGTATCTACATTTGGGGTTCTGCTCACTGTCCCTGGTGCAGTCACCCTTTTACTAGCCAAGAGTGGGGTTCCCCGGTCCTGCACATAACAAGCCTGGAATGTCTGCTCCCTGCAGATGTTGGCGTAGACAGGAGAGCTGCTTGGTGAATGGTGCCTGCGATGCCAGCGTGACGACCTGAGCTCAGAGCCCCATAGAAATCCAAGGGTGGCTGTTCGCCTATCAGCCCAGCTGGGACAGGAGCGTGGCAGACAGATCTATGAAGTGCACTGGCTAGCTGAAACACACACACACACACACACACACATCACACATATGCAGGCAAAAGATGGCATAGTCTTCACATATAACCCATATAGTCACTGAACTGTAGGTCAGGGAATCACAAAGAGAAAGGACCTATACAGGTTCAGTGTAGACAAATTGCTTTTTCCTAATATTTTTCCATTTGAAGTTGGTTAGAATTACAGATGCAGAATCCATGGACGCAGGAGCTAACTGAGCACATTTCGTCGTAACTTCTAGTGGTGGTGTGATTATCTTCACTCTACAAAAGAGGAAACACACTCAGCGAAGCTAAGAGGCTTGGCAAAGGCACATGTGGGCAGACAATTCTCAGCGTTACAACTCTGACTGCAACTGAGTAATTGATTCTGACTGGAAGAAGAAGGGAAAGATCCCCAAGAATACAGAGTAACTACCAGTGGCTCTTGGTGTGTTCAAGCAAAAATAAACATGTGTATTAAAATCTGGCAACAGGCAGGGAAGGTGGTCCAGAGTAAGAGTGCTTGCTACATAAGCATGAGTTCAAATCCCCGGCACAGAAAGAGAAGCTGGGAACTCAGAGATCCACCTGCCTCTGCCTCCCCAGTGCTGGGATTAAAGGTGTGCGCCACCATGCCCCTGGCCTTGATTTGTGTTTGTGAGTAAGTGTGTGTGCATGCATGTGTGTGAGTATGTATGTGTGTGTGTGTGTGTCTGTGTGTACACGCGTGCGTGTGTGATCCCCAGAATCACACAGGCTCCTAGTCTGGTACATGCAGCAGCAAACCAAAAGAGCCGCTGTCTCAAGGTGGAATATAAGCATTGACATCTGAGACTGTCCTCTGAGTTCCACGTGTGCACCGTGGCATGTGTATACTATCACACACACAGACACGCACTCATACAATAAAACACACATATGCATACACACAAGATTTTTAAAAATGAAAAAATAGGACAAATAACTGAATGCATGGGGGGTTGGCAGAAATGTAAGAAATGACTTGGGAAGTTAACCTGGAAAGGAGCGAGAGTGGTTTACAAGGGTGAAGGTAAAGCCAGGTGTGGTGACACACAACTGTAATTGTACCTACTCAGGATTGAGAGTTCGAGGCCAGCCTGGTCTACCCAGTGAGACACCAATATCATGGGCAAAAGCTACCCCGTGTTCTCTCAGCTCTTCTCTCAGGCATGTGCCCCCAAATGACCTTTGCTCTAGTCAAGCTTTAGTTGGGGAAAACCAAAGTTCAAGGAAATTGTGGAATTAGTTGAAATTTCTAGACCCAGGGAATCTGTATCCCAAAGTCCCAAGGTGACCTGTGAATGTATAGGAACGGCTCTCACACCATCAGGAACTATGGGACAAGCGCCAGACATGAGAACCAGAGTGCGGATGACACTGGTTTCTGCCCCCCCCCCCACTACAAGATCTGGCTCTGAACCCCAGACAGGTCTTGAACTGAGTTTAAATCCTAAGTGACCTCCTGCCTCAGCCTCCTCAGCATTGAGCCTGACCACTCCTGGGCCCCTGTCACCACCTATCACCTAGAAATCCACAGGCATGGCTGTCCCAGGAGCGGTGGGGGATAATATGCTCCAAGTCCTACTGCCAGGATGAGCTGAGGGGACAGGCAAAGCTGTGCCCCCTCAAACTTCACACGTGCGTGTTCTTAAAATCTCCATATTGCTGCAAGTCTGTTCGGAACATGAACCTCAAACATGGTTTCTACCTGATACCTGCATGCGGGACTGTTAAATGTGCTGACTTACTTTAATATAAATGCCTTAATGT